>NC_053027.1:49477866-49637647 GCF_003073215.2 Triticum urartu | reverse complement strand
AAGTGCCCATGAAATTTAAAAATATTCATGATTCAAAAAGTGCCCATGAAATACAATCGAGAAATGAAGACTACGATTTAAATACAATCGATCTTAGCTAGCTATCTGTTCACAACCAGGCGCGGGGGAGCTGCAGTGGTGGGGGGTGAGGGAGTCCTGGATTAGGGGGTGTTCGGATGGCCGGACTATACCTTCAGCCGGACTCCTGGACTATGAAGATACAAGATTGAAGACTTCGTCCCGTGTCCGGATGGGACTTTCCTTGGCGTGGAAGGCAAGCTTGGCGGTGCGGATATTCAAGATCTCCTACCATTGTAACCGACTCTATGTAACCCTAACCCTATCCGGTGTCTATATAAACCGGAGGGTTGTAGTCCGTAAGGGAGGATCAACTCCATACACAACAATCATACCATAGGCTAGCTTCTAGGGTTTTAGCCTCCTTGATCTCGTGGTAGATCTACTCTTGTACTACCCATATCATCAATATTAATCAAGCAGGAGTAGGGTATTACCTCCATCGAGAGGGCCCGAACCTGGGTAAAAACATCGCGTCCCTTGTCTCCTGTTACCATCCGGCCTTGACACACAGTTCGGGACCCCCTACCCGAGATCCGTCGGTTTTGACACCGACATTGGTGCTTTCATTGAGAGTTCCTCTGTGTCGTCGCCTTCAGGCCCGATGGCTCCTTCGATCATCAACAACGATGTGGTCCAGGGGGAGACTTTTCCCCCTGGAAAGATCTTCGTCTTCGGCGGCTTCGCTCTGCGGGCCAATTCGCTCGGCCCCCTTGAGCAGATCGAAAGCTACGCCCCTGGCCATCAGGTCAGGTTTGGAAGCCTAAACTACACGGCCGACATCCGCGGAGACTTGATCTTCGACGGATTCAAGCCACAGCCAAGCGCGCCGCACTGTCTCGATGGGCATGATATAGCTCTGCCGCCGGACAGCGCTTTGGAGGCCGCACACGCACCGGTTTCGACCATCGATTCGGAGCCCACTGCGCTGATCGAGGATCAGCGGTTGGACGTTGCCTCAGGGGCTGCGATCTCAGAGGCGATCGAGCCGAACTCCAGCCCCACGCTCTACACGACCCGTGACTCTGAGGATCCGGACTCCTTCCCGGACTCCGAACCCCCCGCGCCCCTGCTAACCGAATCCGATTGGGTGCCGATTATGAAGTTCACCACCGCAGACATCTTTCAACATTCGCCTTTTGGCGACATCCTGAATTCTCTTAAGTCCCTCTCTTTATCAGGGGAGCCCTGGCCGGACTACGGTCAGCAAGGGTGGGATGCGGACGATGAGGAAATTCAAAGCCCACCCACCACCCACTTGGTAGCCACTGTCGATAATTTAAACAACATGCTCAACTTCGACTCCGGAGACATCGACAGCGTGGATGACGATGCAGGAGATACCGACGAACCAACGCCCATAGGGCATTGGACATCCACCTCATCTCATGATGTGTACATGGTGGATACCTCCAAGGGAAGCGACAACGAGGAAAAAGGGGAAGGGACGGGAGATCGACCACCCGAAAAGCAATCAAAGCGTCGGCGTAAACGCCGACCCAAGCCCCGCCTTGATAAAAACCCAGCCATAGAGCAGGATGAGCCGGTAGACGACGAGCAGGCCTTAGAGCAACCGTCCGAACAGGGCAACACGGATAGAGAAACCGAACATCCCTCCTATGGCGAAAACGGTATTCCGGACGACCTCACACCGGACAAACTTATGGAGCAGAAGAATCTCCACGAGAGGCTCGTTGCAACTATACGCAGCCTAAAAAAGCAGAAGCGGAAGCTAAAAACAGCGGAAGATGCACTCCAGATTAGATGGAGCAAAGTAATCAATGCCACAGATAAATACGGCGACAGTCGCCGCACTAAAAGCTATCCGAAAAGAAAGCTACTGCCTGAATTCGATGAAGAGGCCCTAGAGCCCTCGCATTCAAAAAATGAGAAAGCCACACGGTCGGATAGATGACCCCATAAAGCGGCAAGCGGCGCCGCACCCAAATCGGCATGCGACCCACTTAAGGATTCGCATCGTGGCCCAGTTAGGTCTATCTATGGGCCAAGAAAGCAAGCTCTCGTA
Organism: Triticum urartu; assembly: GCF_003073215.2. Classification (NCBI taxonomy): domain Eukaryota; kingdom Viridiplantae; phylum Streptophyta; class Magnoliopsida; order Poales; family Poaceae; genus Triticum; species Triticum urartu. The sequence goes on along the minus strand of NC_053027.1, from coordinate 49,635,543 downwards.
GGCAATGCAATAAAACCATCATCAGAATCTGGCACACCCAAATACAGGGGCGCCGCACACCCTCTATGTTTCACCGATGAGGTCCTGGACTATGAATTTCCAGAGGGATTCAAACCCGTAAACATAGAGGCATATGATGGAACAACAGACCCTGGAGTCTGGATCGAGGATTACATCCTACACATACACATGGCTAGAGGAGATGACCTCCACGCCATAAAATATTTACCGCTTAAGCTTAAAGGGCCAGCCAGGCATTGGCTTAAAAGCCTTCCTGAAAACACAATTGGAAGTTGGGAAGAGCTCGAGGATGCTTTCCGAGCAAATTTTCAAGGGACCTATGTCCGCCCTCCGGATGCAGACAATCTTAGTCACATAACTCAACAGCCCGGAGAATCAGCTCGGCAGTTCTGGAATAGATTCCTCACTAAAAAGAATCAGATAGTCGACTGTCCAGATGCCGAAGCCTTAGCAGCTTTCAGGCATAACGTCTGAGACGAATGGCTCACCAGACACGTCAGCCAAGAAAAGCCAAGAACAATGGCCGCACTCACAAGCCTCATGACCCGCTTTTGTGCAGGAGAGGACAGCTGGTTGGCAAGGTGCAGCCCCAGCAACCCAAGCACATCCGAAACTAGGGATGGAAACGGAAAAACACGACGCAACAAGGACCGTCGCCGGACTAAGGAAAAAAGTCCGAAGAGCACGGCAGTCAACGCTGGATTCAAAGGCTCACGACAAAATCAGGCAAAATCACCCCCATAGGATAACAGGGACGATCCATCCAGCCTCAATAAAATCTTGGACAAGATATGTCAAATACACAGTACTCCCGGGAAGCCTGCCAACCACACCCACAGAGACTGTTACACCCACAAAGACTATTGGGTTTTCAAACAATCCGGCAGATTTAATGCCGAACACAAGGGGCTCGAAACACCAAGCGAAGACGAGGACGAACCCCAAAAGCAGAGCGCCAGGAAACAAAAGAACTTCCCACAAGAGGTAAAAACAGTGAATTCACTTCACATAACGAAACGTGCGGCGCCCATAAAAGTAAGCACCACACGGCCTATCCCCAAAGGGTCCCGCCACTGGTTGTCAAAACCAATCATCTTCGATCAGCTAGATTATTCTAGAAATATCAAGAATGCAGGCTGGACTGCCTTGATACTCGATCCAATAATTGGCGGACTCCGGTTTTCAAATGTCCTTATGGATGGTGGCAGTGGACTGAACCTGATATATCAGGATACAATCCATCACTTGGGGATAAACCCAGCAAGAATCCGCCGCAGCAAAACCTCCTTTCAAGGAGTAATACCTGGTCTAGACACCCATTGTATGGGTTTTCTCCAGCTCGAAGTCATATTCGGCTATGCCGATAACTTCCGCCGCGAAAAGCTGACCTTCCATATCGTCCCGTTCTCAAGTCGCTATCAAGCGCTACTGGGACGCGAAGCTTTCGCTCGCTTTAACGCAATACCGCATTATGCATCTCTTACTCTTAAGATGCCCGGTCCACGAGGCATCATCTCTTTAAAGGGGAAGCACTAAAGTGCGCCTCCCCAAGCGGAGGACTGTGCGGCCGCTTTGACAGCACCATAGTCAAATGGCCTCGCCGGCCAAAAAATTTCGAAATAGGTCATTCAAGACCACGAACGCGGATAGACGAGTTCGGTGCAAAATCATCATTGATGCGGGCCCAGAGGCCGTATACCCCCGTACTAGGGGCCCACGCATATACAATAAGAGACAATAAAGCTCATTCTTATATACTTTACTTTACACTTTGTTTATTTTAAACTTTTGTTGTTCGGTACGACCCGTTTTCAGCTCAGTTCCTCTCTCTTACAGATGAACGTCGTGCGGCGCCCGTCCAGGATACGGCACAACGGAGACACAGGCGCAGACGTGCAGTAGGGACCCGTCCTAAAGGATTCTTTTTAGATTAAGACCCTGCGTAAACCTTTTTTACTGTCTCTTGTTGCCACACATCCCCTGGTTTTTTTTCTTTCTAATATAACCAAGGAGGAGGCTGGCGTCTTGGCATGTGGCCACGTCAGAATTTTTGCACGTACCTGGACACTAGGGGCTTCTTTAATTACGAAGAGTGTTGTTTCACCCGCACTCATAAAGACCGAACACCTTCGGGAGTGTTCGGCGTCGCGAGTTTTGGCATTATATGCATCAGCTCCAAATCATGTCTTTGGTCAAATGTTGGGTTGCCCGGCTCCTGAGTTCGGTTACCTTACGTTCCGCTCTATCGGCTAAGGTAGCACCAGGAGAACTACTGCGATTGTGCCCCGGTTCGGCCGGGCGAGCACCTCAGTAGAGAAAGCCGAAAACTGACTGTCATGATGTAGCGTGAGACTGGTCAGCCACTCGATGACCCATCGGAATCTATCGGATTCCTCCGCTTTAACGAAGGGCCGTTTCCCGGCCAGGCACATACGCGCCCCGAACTCGGACGAGCGCAGTTGCCACCAAGGGGCTACCTAAATAGTATCACTGTCAAACTCCTATGGCTAAGTGAAAGTGTTAAAGCATTATAGTCCGGTTGCCTGGCCCGCTGCGATATCACCTCCTTTGTAGGACCAAGACGTTGGGTTAAGTGTGAAAATGCATCTTCTGTGAGCACCCCCGCACTATGTGCGTGGGGGCTGAAACCAACGACTGCCATCTTTCAGATTTTGTATATATATATATTAAAAACGGCCGCACAGGAGGTGTTCCCAATACTTGAAGGCACAAGTATAAAAAGGCCACTACAGTTTATCAAAATATTACTTTATAATTACATATGCTATCATAACATAGCATCTTTCGAGCACTGCGTCTCTATTACACGAGCGCCTTCAAGGACTTCCTGAAAATAGTGCTCGGAGGGTACTCGGCTTTTGTCCGAATCTCGGGACGCAACAACGGTGGTCTCCATCTCTGCCCAGTATGTCTTGACACGGGCAAGAGCCATCCTCGCGCCCTCTATGCACGTTGACCTCTTCATTGCATCAATACGTGACACCGCGTCAAGGAATTGCTGCACCAAGCCGAAATAACTCTTCGGCTCCGATCTGCCCGGCCACAAATGACCCATGACGTACTTCATGGCGAGTCCAGACAACCTATTCAGTTCGGCCCATTGAGCCAAACGATCGTCCACTGACAGTGGATGCTCTGGATTGTGGAACTGCGACCAGAAAAGCTTTTCCACTTCACGATCTTTCTGATCTCGAAAGTGTTCGGTCGCATCAGTAGCACTCGCTCCCAAATCCAGAAAGGTACCCTCCACACTCCACATCCGGTCCAGCGGAGCAAATTTCGGATTGCAAAATTTCCTTCGCAGCATAAAGGGCTTTCCAGCCGCAATCTGTTCGGCGTGACGCAGCTCCTCCTTCGCAGCTCTCATCGCAGAGCGCGCGTCCTTGGCATCGGCAACGGCCTTCTCTACGTCCGTCTGTTTCGCCTGGCCTTCTTTTTCAAGAAGTCTGCAATGGTCTGCAGTGCTTTTTAACTTTTCGGCCATCTTGGCCATCTCTTCCTCGCTTCGGCAATGAGCAGCCTGTTCGGCTCTCAGCTCTTCAAGGGCTTTCTTGGCAGCCGCATCACTTTCTCTGGCTTGTTCTTTAGCTCGGGCAAGTTCTGCCCTAAGACTCTCCACGACGGCCACACCATCTGCGTCAAGCATACACATAGTAAGACACTGGCATAAAACTCTTCTTACCTGATGCCGCCCGAGGAATTGCATACCTTGAGCCTCATCAAGCCGCTTATTAACAAGCGTGATGTTGGCATCTACCACGTCCAGCTACCGCTTTAGTTCGGCAAAATCTTCAGTTCGGCTCGATTCCGGACGCCCTGCCGCCTACATTCAAAGGAGACATCTTAGACCTGGGATTATGATCCTCCGCGTGCCGTCATTTCTTGACGACGCGCAGAGTCTCAGGGGCTACTATCTACACAGGGCGCATATTATTCATGCGCAACTGACCAAAGTGAACATTATCTAACGTACCTCAAACCCCGTTAGTAAACTTTTGACGGCCTCATGCAATCCGCTCTCTGCGGATGAGATCCTTTCAATCACCGTGCCCATCAATGCACGGTGCTCCCCCGAGATAGAAGCTCGCCCCAGCAGAATCTTTAGCTCCTCCGGCCGAGCACCAGACGGTGCCGGACTTGTCCCATGACCTCTTTCGAAAGCCGGATTCGGAGAAACCCTCCTCGACGACACCTCAGGGTCGCCCGCCTCGCTAGGTGGCACGGTAGGGGGAGGCGTCCCGCTCTCCATCATCTCCGGAAGAAGATCCCCCAAAGACGAGCTCTGCTGAGAAGGGTGGAGGTCCGAGCTACAAGGTAAAAATTCGGTTAATCTTCTCAGATATAAATCAAGGATTTCCCTCATCCCTCAAAAGGAAAATCTTTCTCTACTTACGGCTCGCTGGAGGGCTGATCCCCTTGAGGGCGTAGTCCGGCCGAGGGACTCCCCGGCGTCGGACCCTCTGACGAGGATTTTTCCCCCCTCTTCGAGACCATGGTTTCCGGATCGTCAGAGGCGGCTCTTTTCTTCCCCTTAGGAGAGGAATTGCCGGTTCCTCCCTTCGGAGCAGCCTCCTTCGAGGAGGCCATAGCTTCCTTGTCCTCCCCCTCCAAAGGCATTATTTCCAGCATCCTGACTAGCATGGGATCCGGCCTGGTTTCAGGAAGGGGAGCCGGACACCTGATCAGCTTTGCCTTCGTTATCCACTCCTGTTTAAAAGGACAACTCTTTTAGGGGGCAAGTTTATGACAATTATACAGACAGAAGGTCCGGGCACAAGGTTGCTTACTTGAGTATCCGGGCGATTGCAGCTTAGGCCTGCGTCCTCGGTTAAATCCGGACACATCTCTTGTGATCCGAAGAACAGTTTATACATCTCCACGGGTGTTGCACCCATGAAATTCTGGAGAGCTCGCGGTCTCTCTGGATTAAACTCCCACATGCGAAGGGAGCGACGTTTGCCGGGCAATATTCGGCGAATCAGCATGACCTGCGTCACCTTGACCAGGTTGAAGTCTCCTTCCAAGAGATCCTTAATGCGGCCCTGCAACAAGGGCACGTCTTTGGGAAAACCCCAATTTAACCCTCTGTTAAACCATGACGCCAGCCGTGGTGGGGGACCCGAACGAAAGGCAGGAAGCGCCACCCACTTGGTGCTCCGGGGAGCGGTGATATAAAACCACTCTCGTTGCCACAAGCCTAGGTCCTCCTGAAAAGAGCCCTCGGGCCATGGAGCATCAGCATTTTTGCTTATAATAGCGCCTCCGCACTCTGCGTGCCGTCCCTTGATTATCTTCGGCTCCACTTTGAAAGTCTTGAGCCATAATCCGAAGTGAGGGGTAACACGGAGGAACGCTTCGCATACGACGATAAACAAGGAGATATGGAGGATGGACTCCAGAGCTAAGTCGTGAAATTCCAGCCCGTAATAAAACAGCAGTCCCCTCACAAAGGGATCCATCGGGAAGCCTAGCCCCCGAAGGAAGTGAGACACGAACACCACGCTCTCACCAGGCTGGGGACTAGGGATAGCCTGCCCTTGAGCAGGAAACCTGTGCGGAATTTCGGCAGTCAAGAACTTAGCCTCTCTCAACTTTAGCATGTCCTTCTCCGTGACGGAGGAGGGCATCCATCGGCCCTGAAGGTCGGAACCAGACATTGTCGAAGGTCCGAAGCGCCTGGAATCTGGAACCTAGGGTGTTGGAACTCGAGGCGACGGGCGAACTCGCTTGAGATTGAAAAAAGGAGCAAGGCCCTGGTCTCTTTATAAGAGGTTGAATACCAGGAGCCCTCCCCGTAACCGTTTGGGACTCGCCTTTAATCGAGAAAGCAGGCTAACGGGCACGATTGGGTTACCCACGTCCGTATTGATGAGAATCCCGTAAAAGGGGGTACACGATCTCTGCTTTGACAAGACGTGCCAAGGAAACCACCTCGCAAAACATGCTGAGGTGAAAAAGTAAAAACGGACTTGGCTGTAGTGTGTTGACGCACTGCGGAATATGTCGGCAGATTTGATTTGTGTTAATACTATTCTCTCTATGGCAATATGTGGAAGCTTATTTTGCAGAGCCGGACACTACTCTTGGTGTTTACAAACTTCTATGAAGGACTTGGAGGAGGAACCCGCCTTGCAATGCCGAAGACAATTTGCGCGCCGGACTCGTCGTCATTGAAGCCTGGTTCAGGGGCTACTGAGGGAGTCCTGGATTAGGGGGTGTTCGGATGGCCGGACTATACCTTCAGCCGGACTCCTGGACTATGAAGATACAAGATTGAAGACTTCGTCCCGTGTCCGGATGGGACTTTCCTTGGCGTGGAAGGCAAGCTTGGCGGTGCGGATATTCAAGATCTCCTACCATTGTAACTGACTCTATGTAACCCTAACCCTATCCGGTGTCTATATAAACCGGAGGGTTGTAGTCCGTAAGGGAGGATCAACTCCATACACAACAATCATACCATAGGCTAGCTTCTAGGGTTTTAGCCTCCTTGATCTCGTGGTAGATCTACTCTTGTACTACCCATATCATCAATATTAATCAAGCAGGAGTAGGGTATTACCTCCATCGAGAGGGCCCGAACCTGGGTAAAAACATCGTGTCGCTTGTCTCCTGTTACCATCCGGCCTTGACGCACAGTTCGGGACCCCGTACCCGAGATCCGTCGGTTTTGACACCGACAGGGGCGTGGGGGCGCGGGGGTCGGGGCGGCGGCGGCAGGGGACGAAGGGGATGGAGGGGGCGGAGGGGCGCGGGGGCGGGGGTCGGGGCGGCGGCGGCGGCAGGAGACGGAGGGGGCGTGCAGGCGCGGCGGCGGCATACGGTTGGGGAATAGGTGGAGTGGGGGGAAGCTTACTAATGGCGCACCTAGCAGTGGTGCGCCATTAGAATGTTTTTTTGCCAAAAAGTAAAAAAAATAATAATTTACTGGCGCACTCTGTCGCCGGTGCGCCATTAGTAGTTCTAACTACTAATGGCGCACTTTGCCAGGATGCGCCATTAGTATGTTTGAAAAAATGAAAAAAAATTGTTTTACTAGTGGCGCACCTTTTTCCTGGTGCGCCATTAGTGTCTACCACACTAATGGCGTATCTCCACCTGGTGCGCCATTAGAATATAGTAGTGGCGCACCACTTCCCTGGTGCGCCATTAGTGTCAATCCTATCTTTAGCCCTTTTCCTAGTAGTGTGTGCTTGCCACTCCGGAGTCGGTCTTCCTCTTCGCCGTTAGCGTATTTGGTGGCGATCTCCATCTTCCGAGTCAGAGTCATATCTCCTGTCCGACCGAATTTCAGATTCAACTCCCGATGCTTAACGCCTTCCTTGAAGGTACAGATTGCTTGGTGATCTGACACATTCTCCACCGTATGTTGTAACGTGATCCATCTCTGGATATAGTCTCTAAAGGTTTCGTTCAGTTTCTGCACACAACACTGCAATTCTGTCAACCCTTCTGGTCGCTTGCAAGTACCCTCAAAAGTTCTAACAAACACTCTGGCGAGTTCCTCCCAACTGTATATGCTACCAGGCGCCAACTGGTTCAGCCACGCCTTGGCTGAGCCTTCCAACATGAGAGGGAGGTGCTTCATTGCCACTTCATCATTGCCACCACCAATTTGCACAGCCACTCGGTAATCTTCATGCCATGTGTCAGGCTTATACTCACCGGTGAACTTGCTGACTCCATTCGCCAACCTGAAGTTGGGAGGAATCACTGCGGCCCTGATGGCTCTGCTGAAACACTTGGGACTGGAGACGTGCACTCTGCTGCCAGTCGGATAATCTCTGTCATGACCTTCTCTATGCGCTCTGTTCCTGTTGACCAGACCTTGAATGAGAATAGATCTCGCATCGAAGCCTGGTTCCCTTGGGTCGACTGGTACTCTTCGCTCGCCAGTGTGGGGGTGCCTGTCATCCTGCCACCGAGGCACGTATGACCCACTCCTCGGAGGAGGCGTGGGCACTCGACGACGGTCATCGTGGTCGAGTTGGCGATCATACTGCTCACGGTTTCTATACTGATCCTGCCGGTGCCCACGTCCTTCACGCCGCGGAGGCGATCTTGGGATGTGAGCCGACTGGACTGTGTCCGCCACAACAGACTTGCTATTAATCCTATTCCGCAACTGAGAAACTGCTGTATTCTGTTCTCCAGCCGCTCGAAGCAAGACTCGGATCTGCATCAAACCCCCACCTGCCTCTGACTGGGAAGGCTGGATTGACTCTGCTATTCGGGCAGCGGCTGTGAGATTTTGGATTGGAGTGCGGTATACCTGAGTTTGAGGCGGAAAAAGCTGTCGTCGACTGGATTCAGGGATCCGCTGCCGAGCACGCTCGTTGAGTGCATGCTGCAGGTTCTCCGGCCAAGTTGGCCAGGCGTGCTTCCTCCAAGGCCCGGGCCTCGAGGGTTTCTCCAATGATAGGAGTGTGGAGTGCATCCATGTTACAGCGGCGAAGCTCTTCCCTCCGCTGCGAAGAAAGGGGCTCGAGGCGGTACTCCTTATGGACACGCGACGGGTCGCCGCCACATCATTGCGGGGGAAGCCAGAGGGGGACTGGGTGGTCCGTCGACCATCAAGACTTCTGCCGCGGGATCGCTGCTGTCGCATTCAGACGCGGTCTCGACGGAGCCAGTCGAACAGGCCGTACAGAGTTTCGTTGGGCTTGATTGCCGCGACGTGTGAGGTGGCCGACTGGCGGGCCACCGCGTGCCTCACCCACCGTTGGAGCCGTGACCGACCGGAACGCTTGTGTCGGCGAGTGGCGGGGGATGAGGACACCATAGGAACCGACCAATACTGAGTCGACGGTTGTCGGAGAAGGACGCCGCGGACGCACGTGCGAAAGTGCGTCGCCCCGCGGACGGGGAGCGCATCGACGTCGAGTGGAGCTTCTAGGAGCCAAGCGGAATCGTCGGCGATGAACACGAGCGCGCCGAGATGGATCTCGTGGCCCTCAACCAGTCCGCCAGCGAAAACCATGATGATGAGAATCGGAAAAATTGCAACTCCACCAGAAAGTCGCTAAGACACCTGCCCCAAGGTGGGCGCCAACTGTCGTGGATCTAAGACGGACAATAGAATGGGGGGTAGGTATGAGGAGGCAAGATCCTAGCTAATGTGAAGTTCTACACACGAGTTTTACGAGTTCAGGCCCTCCGCTGAGGAAGTAATAGCCCTACGTCTCGGTGCCCGGAGGCAGTCGACTGGATTATGTAAGTGTGTGTTTACAGGGGGTGCGAACCCTTGTGCCAGTGGAAAGCGGTGGCTTATATAGAGTGCGCCAGGGCCCCAGCCAGCTCACGTTACAAAGGGCTTAAAGTACATTAAGAAGAAGGTGTTACTGGCAACGCTAGTAATTAAATGACATAAATGCCTATTAAATCTATGAAGTAAACGTCCGACCGTTGCCGTGCAGAGTGACTTTAGGTCTTCCGCCGTCGAGTGATAATTGTCGCGGTCGAGTGACCTTGAACCTTCCGAGTGGAATGACTTGTGGTCGAGTGGATGATGCTATCCCTTCAATGCTTCTGGTTTTAAGATGGCGTCCTAGAGATGGGTGTCTAGGTCAGGTCTATGACCCTATCCTAAATACATAACTTCATCAGATAGACCGCTGCTACAAGTTTTTTCCTGTACTAGATTTATTTGCTGAAAATGGCAAGCATTCACTGGCCCTCATGATCAGCTCATCTATATCTCAAAACACATTCACACACCACTTCCAGCCGAATCTTTTGATCAACTCTCTGATCTTCAATTACTCATTGGCCAGAATCAAACTCCAGATACATCGTAGTGCCCACGCAACAACAAAAATATCCTTCCGATAAAATGTATAGTTACCTAAAGAAGGAAACAAAGACACACATCATTTTCAAATGGCTATGGAAGGGTGCATGCAGGGTCACACACAAAATATATTTTTTGGATATTGCTTCATGACGGAGTTAATACAAGGAATTTGCTCAAAAGGAAATCTATGCACTTGGATTGTTACTAATGTGTCTTCTGTAATGAAGGAGCTGAGGAAACTTTGATGCATCTATTTTGGGATTGCACCTTTGCACAAGATTGCTGGGATACCATATTTACTCACACAAATACAGGAACTTCAGCATATGATGAGATATTGCTTGCTTGCGAGAGACTACCAAAGTCAATTGCCTTGGACATCGTTATTTTAGGTTGTTGGAATATATGGATCCAAAGGAATGGTAAAGTGTTCAGTAGGGAAATATAAAGTCAAAACACATGGAAATTCATGCTCAATCAGGATCTGACATTTCTGGAGCACAGGATCAAGCAGAATAATTTTACAGCTTTAGGATTGGGTGAAGTTTCATCTGTGATGCTAACACCAACAATTTAAAATAAATTCTTAGTTATTCTTATGTTGCCCAAAACTGAAATTGGTTAGACTTGGACTTACGGTCTTGTATGCTCTCTTTGTACATATTTACTTGTTTATATAATAATATAAATGAAAATGCCCGGCGATCCATGATCCCTGAGCTAGCGAGGGGCCCCACATGCTATTACTTCTGCCGGTCGAGTTGTAAATGTTTAGTGTGGCTCTATATGGTTCGTGCCTGTCCGTCCTGCATGTGGAAATTAAGCAGATGTGGACCATCATTCATGGCTGCGGGAAGGACGGCCAGTGGATGTCGATCAGCAGATTCAGCACCCACGGCAGAAGGGGTAGGGCTCCTGTTTTACGTCCGCGCTATATATAGAAAATATAAACGACTCCTGTTTTATGTTCATGTGGTCATCAGTGTTCACAAGGACAAGCGCGAGTGATTCTCGCCGAACATAAACTAGCTAGAAAGGACAAGGACTATTGATTTCGTAGTTTATTTTTTTTGAAGCACGTAGTTTATTATATGTACTCGTATAGAACGATACAGTGGGGCGTGGGCGTGAGTACAGTGTGAACTATGAAGTCTGTTGCTCCCAGGACCGCTAAGCATGCACGCATGCCGCTCTTTCAAACTTTATTATAAGAAGAAAAGGCTCTTTCAGTGTCTGAAGACCTTTTTCCAATTAATTCCATCTATGTATATATACACACACACATACTTTACTGACCGGTCAGCTATAGTATGTCCCAATTCTCAAAGCCCCTTTTCAACTTCTTAAGAGCGAGCGGAGTGAGGCCTGTCGCCGGTAGGCTTGGGCCGAAGCGGAGTGTAGTGAAGCACCCCACGATACGGATCCTCAGGTTCAGGCTCGGCCTGGTCCTCGATGCGGACGGGGACGAACAGGACAAGGGACTCAGTAGGATGACGTGTCCTCCTCCTCATCGATGGGGATGATGGCTCCCGAGGTGCCAAATCCGCACCGCCCATCGTGATGGCCGCCGCCAGATGCCCTATGGCCGCCGTCACGGGTGCCGCCTGCGCCACGTGAGCCGGGAGGAGGATAAACCCATTAACTGAATGATCCACTATAATGTGAATATAATCATGGGTGATAAACCGTTTTAGTTCTAAGCAACGGTGATGCGTAGTAGGGGATGCAATGATACATAACCATATAGTTCAGATGAAAAGGCCGGGGTAATCCTCCTTTTCAAAATAAAAAAGCAGAGCTGGTTGAAGAGCAGCCCAAAGCAGCAGCTGGGTATGACCACTGGCTACTGTTCCAGCCTGCAAATATATCGACCATATGTGTTAAAGCGTGTCCGCAAAAACATTATCCCTACGCGTATCAATTTTTTTGATCGCTAGAATCTCTAGAGCAATGAGAGGCGGCCTCCGCGCACGTGCAGACACAAGTTACAGTAGTACTTCTTGAACAGTAAAGCACACATCTGTGATCTGTGAGGCATCGGGCAGTGCTCTGCTGGCACGGCCGTGCGTGTAGACGTACTACGTACGTGCTCGGGCCAAGCGTCCGATGCTGCTCACCATGCATTCATAATCATACGTGAGACCTTATACAACACAGTTAATAGTGAACCAACCGCCACTGCTGCAGGCCAGGCACACGCCAGTTCGGGGAGGAGAGGAAAAAGAGGCATGCCAGTCCAGGGAGTATAATCGATCGGACGCGCCGCACACTGATCGATCCGCAGCTTGTATGATTTTCTTTTTAGAGTATCTACAGGTCGGGCATTTCAAATCCGTCTCAAATGTCCATGCGTATTGCTCGGTCATTTATTGATAACGAAATTTCAACCCAGATAAAAGTCTTAAAGGTCCTCAAATATCCAGACTGTTCGGCGTCTTTCATATCCAGCTCAAATATATAACGGATATAGAGTAACACGGGTGCGTCTTCCACGTCATCCCAGCCCACCCAGACCCCACTCCGTCCTTGTAAATATCTCTAATCCGGAAACCCTACCCCACTCCGCTCTCGCTCCATTTCTTCTTCTCTTTCTTCGATTTCTCCGATTCGATCTAGTCCGACGACTCCGGCGACCAAGTCGAGTTATGACAGCCGCTGCGACTCCGACCTCAACATCGACGAGGAACTGACCCTCCGCATTGCCCTCGAGAGGTCCAAGGTGGACCGGGGGGGGGGGGTTCGTGTGACGCCCGGATAATTAAGCTACAATAATTCCCTGCTAATGAGGCCACGTCACCACGGTTAGTGTTGCTAATCTCACGATGATCCAAATCCCGTTCAAAGTCAAATACAAAATCAAGTCAAACAAATAATGTTTTCAAAAATTAAAACTGAAAGGTTCAAAATGTAGAAAATAAATCGTAGATGATTATGTTGATGAAACAACATTTTAATAAATTATTTAAATGCACTAAAATAAATAAAACAACAACTTAAACAATTAAATAAATGCCCTTTATTAATTTTAAAATATTAAACTATTTTATTTGGGGTTTAAACTTTTGTGGCCATGGTATAATTCATAAAATTAATTTAGGTACTAATAATATATTATTTACAAAACTAAAATAGATTGATGATGTAATAAAACAGAAAAGAAAGGAATAAAAGAAAAAAGAAAAAAAGAAAACAAATAAAAAGGCAAAGGCCGCCCCTCTTTCCCCACTGGGCCTCTTGGCCCCGTCGGCTCCGTCGACCAGGCCGGCCCAGCCGGCCACCCCTCACTCCCCTTATCCCCACCCCGACCGGAACCCTAGCTACACCCCCACTCCCCCCCGAACTGCTCGTCTCCACTTCCTCCCTCACTGCCCTGATCCCCCAAGATCGGGATCGATCCTGTCACCTGTCGGATTTCGGGTTCCGGCAGACCCTTGAGGCTCGAACACTGGGGTGCGCGTGGAGATCTCTCCCCTATCGATCTACGTCCGATCTCCTCGCGTGATCTAAGCTGGAAACAATGAACAACACAAGGGACATGAGGTTTATACTGGTTCGGGCCACCGTTGTGGTGTAATACCCTACTCCAGTGTGTGGTGTGGTGGATTGCCTCAGGGGCTGATGATGAATAGTACAAGGGAAGAACAGCCTCGCGAGAGGTGTTCTTGAGCTGGTGCGATGAATTGCTTGGCTGAGTTTAGTCGCCTCTCTCCCTCTCTGTGCTAGGGTTTTACCAGATTTCTAGATGTCCCTCTACTTTGTGTGGCTAGTTCTACTTATAGAGGCCCTGGGCCTCTCCCCAAATAATGAGCGGGAAGGGCGCCAACACTGGGCCATTTTGAAGGGGAACATATACTACGAGTTATCCTGACCAAAGGTGGTCTTCGGCTGCCAAAAGCACTGGTGATGACGCCGCCTTGGGCTCCACGGTGACCTCTGTCCTGCCGCTCTGCTGGTCTTGGTCTCGTTGCACCAGAATGGTAACCTTTGCCCGATGCCTTGGCCTGTGCTTGCCCCCTTTGCACCAAAGGGGAAACAAGGACACTGCGTAGGCCGTCACCCGCCTGGCGCCCGCCTGGTCTCGATCGTCATGGCTTGCGTCACGGGTTCCTCGCGAGGTACCCCTACCTTGATCTCTCCACCTCCTCGCGAGTCTGCCTGATGAGGCTGCCTCTGAGGAAGCTTTCTGTCGCCCGCCCCGCGAGGCTTGGCCCCTCGCGAGGGTCTTGAGATTGAGCTGATGAAGATGGGCCGCGCTGGGCCCCCACTTGAGCCACGCCGCAGGCAGGCAAGTCTGGGGACCCCCGTTCCCAGAACACCGACAGTAGCCCACGGGCCCAAGGCGCGCCCGGGCTTGGCCTGGCGGGGAAGCGAAGGGGTAAGCGCGAAGCGCCGCGGGCCCCAGCAGCCTACGGCCTTGGGCGCCGCGTGGCGGTTGACTGGACGTGGGCGTCTGCGCTTCCCCACGACGCCTCGACCGCCGCACGACTTGGCAAGTCCCTGCATGCAGAGAGACCGGTCATGATTACTTGCGATCGTGGTGCTCGGCGGTTGGTCTCCTCCGGCTATAAGTACGGGCCTGCGTGAGCCCCTTCAGCCCGTCCCTTCTTGTTGCTCCTTTTCTTCTGCTTGGCTACTCGCCGTCCCCATGGACCCAAAGAGATTCTTGGCCGCGGGGAAAGGAAAGGCCCCCCAGGCAGTGCCTGACTCCCCCCGACCAAGCGCGGCCGAGGCCGCCCTCGCAAGTATACCACGGTCCCCGTGGTGGCCTCCCGCGGCCATGGAGGTGGTTCCCTGCGCGGTGGTGAGCGCCCGGTTGCCGACGGGGGGCACGCCGTGGTTGTACGCCCCCCTAGGCCACGCTTTCGCTGTGCGGAGGTGCTGCCGGAGTTCGTCGTGTGGCCGGCGGACCCATCCAGCACCCGGCTCCAGCTCCCCCGTTTCTTCGTAGATGAACTGCCGGCCAGCGCTCGGTGCGGCTTCTGGCTCCAGGCAGACGGCTGCTGCAGCAGGGCCTCCTGGGCTTTGCTGGAGGTCTCCGTTTTTGGGAATGGGGCTCTGACACGCGGCTGGAAAACGTTTGCCCGCGCGCGCGGCCTGGGCCGGTGGTGCACCCTGTACTTCGAGTTTGATGGCGACGCCACCCTCTACATGAGGGTGTTCGGGGAAGATGGTCGCCGCGCCGGGTGCTGCCCTGAAGACGATGACCGCGGCCGCCTGCCCATCCCCGGCACTGACCAGGATGACGATGGCGACTGGCGTACAGGCGGCGGTGCTCGGGGTTCGCTGAGCTTCGGCGACCCCCTCTCAGGCAGCAGCTCCTCCAGCGGTGGCCGCGACCAACCCCCGCGCCGTCGCGCCCGCCTGGGTGAAGGTAGCGGGTCAACCCGCCGTCACGCCCCGGTGAAGTGAGAGCAGGGATCGCCTAAGCCCCAGGAGCAGCTCGAGCCTTCGCTGTGGGTTGGCGCAGGACGAATCGCGTCCGTTTTGTTTGCTTTCTTACCCTGCGCAAAAATAGAAAGTAATGTAGGGCCCCGCGGGGGCGTGTTAGAACTGCTGCTGTTTAACCATCGCGCCGTTTCCGCTATTTCTGTGCTGTGTTTCCGTGCCGTGCACCCATGTGCGGGAACTATTTTAGCTCGGTGGGGCTTGGCGCGGTCCTCGCCTCCCGAGGCCGTGGCCTCGTCGCGTGCTTCGTGCCCTGCAAGGATCAGTAGGAGGGGTAACTTACGGTCTTGGTTGTGGGGGCGATCGGCCCAGGTCCTGCGCTCGTGTCGCGATGCCCGTGGAGCACAGACTGGGAGGGGTGCTCCCGTTGAGGACTCGGATAGGAAAGCTCCAAACGATCGGGGCAGAAAACACTCGCGAGGGTGCCCGCGAACCTCCCTCGCAAGACTTGTGCGAGAGAAAACGAGGCAAGCGAGCGAGAAAGACAAAGAGTCATAAGCCAGGAACGTCAGCAACTCCAATAAAACTTCAAACGGGAATAAACAAGCCAACTGTAGAAAGCAAATGGGAAATCCGCGTCCGGCACCTATTCTAGTCTTCGACGTCTTCTCACCAGCGCGGAACTAAGTGCTGGCACTGGGCGTGGGTGGGAGCCCCCGAGGCCCGAGGGCGGCACTCCGGAGACTCCGGGGCGTGTACGGCCCCACTCATTATTACGTGAGAGTGTCACGGGCGGCGAGCTTCACAGGCATTCGCCTTCTTCATAGGCACCGGGCCTTTCCCAAAACACAGCAGCTTCACAGGCATTCGCCTTCTTCACAGGCACCGGGCCTTTCCCAAAATGCAGCAGCTTCACAGGCATTCGCCTTCTTCACAGGCACCGGGCCTTTCCCAAAATGCACCAGCTTCACAGGCATTCGCCTTCTCCACAGGCATCGGGCCTTTCCCAAAACGGAGCAGCTTCACAGGCATTCGCCTTCTTCACAGGCACCGGGCCTTTCCCAAAACGCAGAAGCTTCACAGGCATTCGCCTCCTTCACAGGCACCGGGCCTTTCCCAAAACGCAATAGCTTCACAAGCATTCGCCTTCTTCACAGGCACCGGACCTTTCCTAGGCGCTAGGCCTCGCTCGGAGATAGAACCTCCGGAGATGTTGAATGTTCCATGCGTTCTGGACGGGTACCCCCTCCGGGGTCTCCAAGCGCGCGGAGTCAGGCCTGGAAACATGAACAACCTTGAATGGGCCCTCCCACATGGGAGAGAGCTTGTGCAGCCCCTCCCTGGAGAGAACCTGTCTGAGCATGAGATCCCCTACCTCAAGAGTTCTGGGGCGGATGTTACGGCAGTGGTATCGTCGCAACGCCTGTTGATACCTTGCTGCTCGCAGCGCGGCTTCTCGACGGTGTTCCCCCCCCAGCACGAGATCCGTCCCCCGCATGGTGTCCTGCTGCGTCTCGTCGAACGCCAGGACCCGTGCGGAGCGACACCTGACCTCGTGGGGGAGAACAGCCTCTGCTCCGTAGACGAGGAAGAACGGGGTCTCGCCAGTCGGCTTGGTCCCAGTTGTGTGGATTGACCACAGCATGGACTGGAGCTCGTCGTACCAGCCCCTGCCGCAGGCTTCCAGCTTCTTCTTGAAGGTCCTGGTTTGAGGCCCCTCAGGACCTCCGCGTTGGCCCGCTCGGCTTGGCCGTTGCTCCGGGGGTGTGCTACCGAAGCGTAGCATATCTGCGTTCCAAGTTTAGCACAGTAC
This sequence comes from Triticum urartu, assembly GCF_003073215.2. Lineage (NCBI taxonomy): Eukaryota > Viridiplantae > Streptophyta > Magnoliopsida > Poales > Poaceae > Triticum > Triticum urartu. The sequence continues at coordinate 49,618,510 of NC_053027.1, read as the reverse complement.
ATTTTGAAGAGATTACTAGTGAATTGCGAACCGTTGTCGGTGATGATGCGGTTGGGCACCCCAAATCGGCTCACGAGGCCCTTGATGAATTTGACTGCTGAGCCTAGTATCCATTATGAACCGTTGTCGGTGATGATGAATTTATGATGTAATCGAGTTAGTTTTGTTAGGGTTTGATCCCTAGTATCCATTATTTTCTGAGATTGTGTTGCTATGACTTTGCTATGCTTAATGCTTGTTAGGGCTCGAGTGCCATGATTTCAGATCTGAACCTATTATGTTTTCATGAATATATGTGAGTTCTTGATCCTATCTTGCAAGTCAATAGTCACCTACTATGTGTTATGGTACGTTAACCCCGAAGTGACAATAATTGGGCCAATTACCGGTGATGACTATAGTTTGAGGAGTCCATGTATTCACTAAGTGCTAATGCTTTGTTCTGGTACTCTATTAAAAGGAGGCCTTAATATCCCTTAGTTCCCAATAGGACCCCGCTGCCACGGGAGGGTAGGACAAAAGATGTCATACAAGTTCTTTTCCAGAAGCACGTATGACTATATTCGGAATACATGCCTACATTTCATTGATGAACTGGAGCTAGTTCTGTGTCACCCTATGTTATAACTGTTGCATGAGGAATCACATCTGACATAATTATCCATCACCGATCCAATGCCTACGAGCTTTTCATATATTGATCTTTGCTTAGTTATTTTTTCGTTGCCACTACTACAATCACTACAAAACCAATAAAGTTACTTTTGCCACCATTACCGTTACTTCCATATTACTTTGCTACTAAATACCTTGCTGTAGATATTAAGTCTTTCAGGTGCGGTTGAATTGACAACTCAACTGTTAATACTTGAGACTATTATTTGGCTCCCCTTGTGTCGAATCTATAAATTTGGGTTGAATACTCTACCCTCGAAAATTGTTGCGATCCCCTATACTTGTGGGTTATCAAGACTATTTTCTGGCGCCGTTGCCAGGGAGCATAGCTCTATTCTTTGAGTCACTTGGGATTTATATCTGTTGAGCACTATGAGGAACTTGAAAGATGAAAGAACCAAGATTTTTCCCTCAACTACGAGGGGAGGTAAGGAACTGCCATCTAGCTATGCACTTGATTCACCTTCTATTTTGAGTAAACTTGCAACACCTACTCCTGCTATTCATTCTGATATGTCGCATGTTATTGATGATGCCACTTCTGCTTTGCATGATGCTTATGATGAAACTACTTCTATGCTTGATAATACTGTGCCACTAGGTGAATTTCTTGATGAACAACTTGCTAGGGTTAGAGAGAATGAAATTATTGAAACTGATAATATTGATGAAAGTGATGATGAAGATTCCCCCTAGATATGAATTGCCTGTTGTGCCTGAGGGTTATGTTATGGATGAAGAAATTGCTAGAGAATTTTTAGCTTGCAATGATAGATATGATCTTAAGAAACTGTTAGCTAAGCTGAAAGAAAAGTCCTTGAATGCTATAATGAAAGATGACCCTGCTTTTGCTACTTCACCTATCTGTATCTCTGATAAGGATTATGATTTCTCTATCGATCCAGAATTAATTACTTTGGTTGAATCTGATCCTTTTTATGGCTATGAATCTAAAACTGTTGTGGCACATCTTACTAAATTAAATGATATAGCCACCCTATTCACTAATGACAAGAAAACTCGCTATTACTTTATTCTTAAATTGTTTCCGTTCTCATTAAAGGATGATGGTGAAACATGGTTTAATTCTCTTGATCCTCGTTGTGTGCGTAGTCCCCAGGATATGATTTATTACTTCTCTGCTAAATATTTCCCCGCTCATAAGAAACAATCTGCCTTAAGGGAAATATATAATTTTGTGCAAATTGAAGAAGAGACTCTCCCACAAGCTTGGGGGAGGCTTCTCCAATTACTTAATGCTGTGCCTGATCATCCTCTCAATAAAAATTAAATACTTGATATCTTTTATAATGGACTAACCGACGCTTCCAGAGAGCACCTGGATAGTTGTGCTGGTTGTGTTTTCAGGGAAAGAACTATTGATTAATCTGAATTTCTATTGAATAATATGTTGAGTAATGAAAATGACTGGACACTTCCTGGATCAACTCCTAAGCCAACTCCGGAGAAAAGGGGTATTCTATTTCTCAGTCCTGAAGATATGCAAGAGGCAAAGAAATCTATGAAAGAAAAAGGTATTAAAGCTAAATATGTTAAGAATTTACCACCTATTGAAGAGATACATGGTCTTGATAACCCAACATAGGTAGTAAAGGTAAATTCTCTCTATAGATTTGATAAATGTGATATCCCTCGTTATAAGTCTGCTAGCCAATGCTTAGATGAGTTTGATAATTTTATTGTTAAATAAGAAAACTTCAATGCTTATGTTGGTAGACAATTGAAACATAATGCCTATATGATTGAACACTTGAGTGATTATATGTCTAGAGTTAAAGGTGAACTTAAACTTATTAGTAAACATGCTTCTATGGTTACCACTCAAGTAGAACAAGTACTTAAAGCTCATAATGATTTGCTCAATGAATTAAATAATAAGAAAAATGATAATGCTGTTAGAGTTATGACTAGAGGGGTAAAATGACTCAGGAAAATTTGTATCCTGAGGGCCACCCTAAGAGAATTGAGCAAGATTCTTAGAGAACTAATCTTGATGCACCTAGTCTATACCTACTAATAAAGCAAGGTGCGTTTCTCCAATTTTTTCATCCGTTCACCACCGAAAATATTTTTCTTAGATCCGAGGTGGTACTAAATTTTCGTGGTCCATCTACTAAAAAATAAAAAGTTTTGTCCAGAATTTCGTACGTGGGCCGCACGCACTAAGGCCCAGAAAAGCCACCCATTTATATCCTGCGCACACAGCTGGGAAACTTTATTTGTCGCACAGCGCGACATATAGTTGGAGCTTCCCATCGATCGCCTAATGTTGGGCCGGCCCATTTCGGATTTTTCTGTGTTATTTTTCTATTTTTATTTTTTCCATTCCAATTTATTTTTTCCTTTTCCCATACATTAATTTTATAAATTTTCCAAATTTTTGTTTTTTGTACTTTTTTTGTTAAATCTTCGAATTTCAAAATTTGTTCCCATTTTTTAAAAAATTGGAAATTTAAAATTTTATTTTAGTTCAAAATTTCTTTCAAAATTGAAAAAATGTTCGCTTTCTTTAAAAAAATGAAATTTTTTCTAGATATCTAAAATAAATTTCATTTCAAAATAACGGAAATTCGAAAAATATTCATTTTATCGAAATGTTTTCGAATTCAAAATAATATTCGTGATTAAAAAGACATTTTTGAAAATTGATTTTCATTTTCAAAACAAGTTTCCATTTTAAAAAATTGTTCACAAATTCGAAAAATGTTCGTTTCTCCGCCTTAAAAATGGTCCTGTTTTCAAGAAGTGTTTGTAAATTTAAGAAAAATCTTTCTATTTCAAATTTTGTTTTCCTTTTTCTAGAAATTAACGTTTTTTCAGAAAAAATGCTCACATGTTTAAAAAAAATCAGGAGGTCACCACAAAACCTCGACAAATTGGGAAGTGGCCGCCACTCCCACCAATCCCACATGACCCGCGAGAACACCACATCTCTCCGCTGTATCGCCCCATTATTGTGTGGAGACCATTTTGATGGATACATCAATTATCTCTCCCGATGCTTCTCGCAAAAAAATCTCTGATGTTGCAACGCACAGGCATATGTGCTAGTCCTTCTAAAAGGAAGAGAAAGAAAAATGATAGGACTTTGCATGCTTCTAGTGAACCTGTTGTTGACACACCTGAGAATCCCAATCATATTTCTATTTCTGATGCTAAATCACAATTTCTTAATGAAAATGAACCTAGTGATAATGTTAATGATGATGTTCATGTTGATGCTCAACCTAGCAATGATAATGATGTAGAGATTGAACCTGCTGTTGATCTTGATAACCCACAATCAAAGAATCAAGGTTATGATAAGAGAGACTTTGTTGGTAGGAAGCACGGTAAAGAAAGTGAACCATGGGTTCAGAAACCCATGCCTTTTCCTCCTAAACCATCCAGGAAAAAGGATGATGAGGATTTTGAGTGCTTTGCTGAAATGATTAGACCTATCTTTTTGTGTATCCGTTTGACTGATATGCTTAAAATGAATCCTTATGCTAAGTACATGAAGGATATTGTTACTAATAAAAGAAAGATATCGGAAGCTGAAATTTCCACCATGCTTGCTAATTATACTTATAAAGGTGGAATACCTAAGAAACTAGGAGATCCAGGAGTACCAACTATACCATGCTCCATTCAAAGAAACTATGTTAAAACTGCTTTATGTGATCTTGGAGTCGGTGTTAGTGTTATGCCTCTGTTTTTATATCGTAGACTTGGTTTGAATAAGTTGACACCTACTGAATTATCTTTGCAAATGGCCGATAAATGAACTGCTATACCTGTCGGTATTTGTGAGGATGTGCCTGTTGTGGTTGCAAACGTTACTATTTTAATAGACTTTGTTATTCTTGATATTCCCGAGGACGATAGTATGTCGATTATCCTTGGTAGATCCTTTTTGAATACTGCGGGGGCTGTTATTGATTGCAACAAAGATAATGTCACTTTTCATGTTAATGGTAATGTGCATATGGTACACTTTCCAAGGAAACAACCTCAAGTCCACAGTATCAATTCTATTGGAAAAATTTCAACAACTATTATTGGAGGTTTTGAATTTCCTCTTCCTACTGTCAAGAAGAAATATGATATTCTTATTGTTGGGGACGTGCATATCCCTGTTGAGGTAACCTAGTGTTATTCGATATTTCTCCGGTTTCATGCGAATCGGAATGAGTTTGTTAACAAGACTTGATCAACCTTGTTAGTGGATTCCTTTTGATGAGCATGAGATGGATGAAGTTAGAAAGCACAACCTTCTGTACCCTCTTTTTACTTTCTGTTATTTGTATTAAATAAAGTAAAAATAGTATTTTCTGTCTGTTTTCTGAATTATCCTTGCAATAAAAAATACCCCCAAAACAAAACTTCTCCAAATGCGCTAAAAATTTAATATGATTTTTTTTCCAGAATATTTAAGAATTATTGGCACTGAGAACACACCAGGGGGACCCACCATGTGCCCACGAGGGTGGAGGGCGCGTCCACCCCCTGGGCGCGCCCCCTGCCTCCTGGACCCCACATGGCCCCCTCCACTTATTCTTGCACCCACACACTTCGTCTTCCTCCAGAAAAAATCATCCACCAGCTCAAACCCATGTTCTAGCTCATCTTGCGGCCATTTTTCGATCTCCTTGCTCAAAGCTCCATTCACAGAACTGCTTTGGGGGATTGTTCTTCGGTATGTGACTCCTCCAATGGTCCAATTAGTTTTTGTTCTAGTGCTTTATTTATTGAATTTTTTTGCTGCTTAGGTGACCCTGTTCTTGAGCTTGCATGTCAAAATTATGTGGTCAAAAGTAGTTTTAATGCATAATATGGCCTCTAGGCACTTGTAGGAGTAGTTGCTATCAATCTTGTTGAGTTTGGTTCACTTTTATTTTAGGTTAGTAAAAATTTCAGGAATTTTTAGTAAAAGATGAAGAGATTTTTGAGGGGCTCATCAAGCCAAAGCTCGAAGGATAAGCAAAGTGAAGAGAATAAGAAGCCCAAGTATAATCTCCCTCATACTGCGGAGGTTCGGCTGTGCGAATGGCCTTGTGATGAGTTCTTGAGAGAAGCCGGGATTTATGAAGATTTTTATTATTTGGTTGAGAATGCAGGCCTCACTGACTTCCTCCATGACCAGCGTGAACAGTATCTCCTACTCACCAATATTTTGGTGCAAGATTTTCATTTCCATACTAGGAGATCGCCACCTTCGGTGGAATTTTATTTACATGATGAGCATAAGGAGATGTCACTTTATGATTTTTGTCGGGTTTGTAGGATACCCTTTGAGGGCAGCATAGAGGAACCACATCGTAATGATGTGGAGGGATTTATTGATATGATTGCTTTAGGGGAACCAAGGAAAATTTCCGATGCAAGAATCACTAGCATACATTTTTCCTGTTCTACGTTACTTTGCAATATTTGCTAGTAGATGCTTAATTGGTTACGGGAACTGTGCAAATCTTAGTGCCCCTGATATTGTTATTTTGCGCCATGCTTTGTTTCATGATACCACTTTTAGTTTAGGCGATATTATTGCTAAACGGTTAAATCTGAACCGTACAAAGGGTCCCGTCTTGGGAGGCATCTTCACCTCACGCCTTGCTGCACACTTTAACATACCTATTAGGCATTAGGAGAAAGAGGAAAAGTTGCTGCATCGTGTTTTTCTAGATTATAAGAGTATGGTCGAACATGATTTTATTATTAATAATAAGAAGAAGATGCTTAACTATAGACTAATATTTGATAAGAATTACTTTGAGACTATTACCTTGCCTGCTCCCTCTTTGTTCGACATATTTTCAGGCACGTACATTGTTTTGTCGGAGGCCGTTCAGGCATACCATAGCCTGACATCATCTCCATAGCCGGAGCCACTATCTGATCCTCCCTGTCAGTCTTTTTATCAATGAGATCCGGAGGAGATCGCCAACTAGTGGCAACCCGAGGACCCTCCTTAGTACACCCGAGAGGGCAGCTTTGATCCATGGGCATAGACCAACTTACGCCAAAAGCCTAAGCTTGGGGGAGTATAAACTTTACCATTCTGCTTGGGAACCGCCTATAATGTGTGTAGCATGGAAGATATCGAGATCTCTCGGTTGTTATGTTGACAATGAAAGTCCGATCAAAATATTATTCATCTCTATTTGAAAAACCGAGCTCTGGCACCTCTACAAATCCCTTCTTCCCTCTGCGAAGGGCTTATCTATTTACTTTTATGTTGAGTCATCACTCTCTTATTAAAAAGCACCAGTTGGAGAGCACTCCTGTCATTTGCATGTATTATTGTTAGCTTACACTGAGTATGAATTGACTGGATCTCTTTTACCATGAATTACAATTTCCAGTCTCCCCTTGATCTTCAGGGGTGCTCTGCATTTATGTTTTGCGGTCTCAGAAAGGGCTAGCGAGATACCATCATGTTATATCATATTATGATTGTTTTGAGAAAGTGTTGTCATCCGAGATTTACTATTATTGCTCGCTAGTTGATTGTGTCATTGATATGAGTAAACATGATACCTAAGTGTTATTGTGGATATGGTTAGTTCATAATCTTTCCTGAAAACTTGAATGCTGGTGATAACCCATAAGTATAGGGGATCACAACAGTTTTCGATAAGTAAGAGTGTCGAACCCAACGAGGAGCTAAAGGTAGAATAAATATTCCCTCAAGTTCTATCGACCACCAATACAACTCTACGCACGCTTGACGTTCGCTTTACCTAGAACAAGTATGAAACTAGAAGAACTTTGTAGGTGTTGTTGGATAGGTTTGCAAGATAATAAAGAGTACATAAATAAAAAGTAGGGGCTGTTTAGATAAAGAAACAATAAAGTAAATATAGCGAGTGTGGAAAAGTGGTGGTAGGAGTTGCAAAATTGCCCCTTAAGCAATTGACTACTTTACTAGACCGATAGCAAGTATTATGTGGGAGAGGCCACTGCTAGCATGTCATCCCTGACTTGGAATTCTATGCACTTATGATTGGAACTATTAGCAAGCATCCGCAACTACTAATGTTCATTAAGGTAAAACCCAACCATAGCATTAAGGTATATTTGTCCCCCTTCAATCCCGTATGCATCAATTTCTATGCTAGGTTGAAGCTTCTGTCACTCTTGCCCTCCAATACATAGTCCTATCAACATACAACTAACCCTAGGGTGTGATCCATGCATGCAATCATATGATGGGCACCAAAGGACAGCAACATAACCGCAAGAAAATTAAATTAATCATAGCAATTCATCAACCACCGATAGGACAACGAAAATCTACTCAGACATCATAGGATGGCAACACATCATTGGATAATAATATGAAGCATAAAGCACCATGTTCAAGTAGAGGGTACAGCGGGTTGCGGGAGAGTGGACCGCTGTAGATAGAGAGGGGAAGGTGATGGAGATGTTGGTGAAGATGGCGGACGTGTTGGTGTAGATCGCGGTGATGATGATGATGGCCACGACAGCGTTCTGGCGCCACCGGAAGAGAAGGGGAGAGGGGGCCCCTTCGTCTTCTTCTTCCTTGACCTCCTCCCTAGATGGGAGCAAGGTTTCCCCTCTGGTCCTTGGCCTCCATGGCATGGGAGGGGCGAGAGCCCCTCCAAGATTGGAGCTGTTTCTCTGTCTCTCTCTGTTTCTGCGCTCCCAGATTCTTCCCTTTCACCGTTTCTTATATTCCCGGAGATCCGTAAGTCTGATTGGGCTGAAATTTTAACACGATCTCTATCTAGATATTAGCTTTCTTGCGGTGAAAGAAGGGCATCAACCGCCTTACGGGTGGCCCACGAGGGTCAGGGCGCGCCCAGGGGGGCAGGCGCGCCCCCCTGCCTCGTGGCCACCTCGGGCACCGACTCGCGTGGATTTTTCTTCCCAAAAATAATATATATTCCAAAAAAAGCTCCGTCACTTTTTATCCCGTTTGGACTCCGTTTGATATGGATATTATGCGAAACAAAAAACATGCAACAAACAGGAACTGGCACTGGGCAATGGATCAATATGTTAGTCCCAAAAATAGTATAAAAAGTTGCCAAAAGTATATGAAAGTTGTAGAATATTGGCATGGAACAATAAAAAATTATAGATACGACAGAGACGTATCAGCATCCCCAAGCTTAATTCCTGCTCGTCCTCGAGTAGGTAAATGATAAAAAAGATAATTTTTGATGTGGAATGCTACCTAGCATAATCTTGATCACATATCTAATGATGGCATGAATATTAAGACACGAGTGATTCAAAGCAATAGTCTATCATTTGACATAAAAACAATAATACTTCAAGCCTACTAATAAAGCAATCATGTCTTTTCAAAATAACATGGCCAAAGAAAGTTATCCTTACAAAATCATATAGTCTGGATATGCTCCATCTTCACCACACAAAATATTCACATCATGCACAACCCCGATGACAAGCCAAGAAATTGTTTCATACTTTTGACGTTCTCAAACCTTTTCATCTTTCACGCAATACATGAGCGTGAGCCATGGACATAGCACTATAGGTGGAATAAAATATGATGGTGGATAAGACAAAAAGGAGAAGATAGTCTCACATCAACTAGGCGTATCAACGGGCTATGGAGATGCCCATCAATAGATATCAATGTGAGTGAGTAGGGATTGCCATGCAATGGATGCACTAAGAGCTAAGTGTATGAAAGCTCAGACTAAAAACTAAGTGGGTGTGCATCCAACTTGCGTGCTCATGAAGACCTCGGGTGTTTGAGGAAGCCCATCATCGGAATATACAAGCCAAGTTCTATAATGAAAATTCCCACTAGTATATGAAAGTGATAACTCAATAGTCTCTCTATATGAAGAACATGGTGCTACTTTGAAGCACAAGTGTGGAAAAGGATAGTAGCACTGCCCCTTCTCTCTTTTTCTCTCATTTTTTATTATATATATATTTTTTGGTGGGCTTCTTTGGCCTCTTTTTTTATTTGGGCTTCTTTGGCCTTGAGGGAGTCCTGGATAAGGGGGTGTTCGGATAGCCGGACTATACCTTCAGCCGGACTCCTGGACTATGAAGATACGAGATTGAAGACTTCGTCCCGTGTCCAGAAGGGACTTTCCTTGGCGTGGAAGGCAAGCTTGGCGATACGGATATTCAGATCTCCTACCATTGTAACCGACTTTGTGTAACCCTAACCCTCTCCGGTGTCTATATAAACCGGAGGGTTTTAATCCGTAGGACAACATACACAACAACAATCATACCATAGGCTAGCTTCTAGGGTTTAGCCTCTCCGATCTCATGGTAGATCTACTCTTGTACTACCCATATCATCAATATTAATCAAGCAGGACGTAGGGTTTTACCTCCATCGAGAGGGCCCGAACCTGGGTAAAACTTCATGTCCCTTGCCTCCTGTTACCATCCGGCCTAGACGCACAGTTCGGGACCCCCTACCCGAGATCCACCGGTTTTGACACCGACATTGGTGCTTTCATTGAGAGTACCTCTGTGTCGTCGCCATCAGGAAGGATGCCTCGCCCCGTCTTTAAAGACGGCACCGTTGCTAAGGGAGCCTTGGCTATCGGCCAAACCCTTCGGCTAGGTGGTTTTCTTATGACCGCCTGTTCGGCTTCTGCGCCGACGATGACCTCTCGAGCCATCGAAAACAATCTTCATGTCAGCTCGGAACTCGCCGAGCAGTTAGATCCAATGGAGGTCTCCTCCATAAACGAGCTCTTGGATCGCTTCGCCGCCCTGGGAGTCGCTACGGATTACGACCAGATTCGGCCTAAACCCGATCTGAGAGAGATTAACTCTCCCCAAGTCACCCATCACGTGACCATGGTAGAGGGACAGTGCGGTGACCCTTCATCTATCTTAAGGACTCGCTACGTCCGGATTCCCGATCCCTCCAAGCCGGATACCCGCGGAGGGGAGGATGTCACTCAAGACCTGAACTTAGAGTCAGACGACGGGCTGGATTCATTGGACAACATCCAGAAATCCAAATTTTCGAGTTTGGAAACTCCTCGGCCTCTGAGCCTCAGATGGGGTGAGGCTTCGGATTTAATCCCACCCACCCACCCCAACATAAGCGATCTATCCAAAATCAGGCAAGAGCCCGATGAAACAGTACATCATTACTGGGCCAGATTCCTCCTGGTTAAGAACAGGCTAAGGGACTGCCACGAGGAAGACGCAATCTCAATCTTCTACAATAATTGCACGGACAAGGGAATACTCAACGCCATAAGTCACCGTGATATTACACGCTTCGCTGACTTGGCATCCATTGTACGAAAGTACTGTGCGATGGAAAGCGCCTGGAAAACCGAAATAAATTTTTGGGACAATCCGGCCCTGAATACAAACCCAGTCCAAAATAAAAGGGTGCATCATCACCAGACACCCGGGTCAAGCACTAAAAAGAAAAAACCCTCTACAGGGCATGGAACTGTACTGGAAGGATGGCTCAATGGACCCTGTAAAATTCACAGTACAGAGGACGCAACACCAACTCACAGCCTCAGAGCATGTTGGATACTCTGGTAGGTGGCCAAAATTGGCGAAAATCTCCTAATTCCGGAGGCCACAGAAAGCCACCCCAGAGACACCAATACGGTATTAACAGTCTTCGAGACTTTCGCATCAAATAATATGCGAAAAAGGACACTCCGCAGCCTTGCCGAAGTCTAGCAAGTAGCAAGAATAAACCCATGGAGTGACACGGCTATTACCTTTAACGCCAGTGATGAACCTAAATTCCGAACAGCCCGAGCACCAGCCGCATTGGTCCTCAGTCCAATAGTGGACGGCTTTCGTCTTACCAATGTACTCATGGACGGAGGCAGCGGATTGAACCTCATTTATGAGGAAACGCTTCAAAAAATGGAAATAGACTGGAACCGCATTGAGCGAAGCAGCACAACCTTTAGAGGAATAATCCCCAGTCGGGAAGCACGCTGTACAGGAAAAATCACACTAGATGTGGTGTTCTTCATGCCGGATAATTACAGGTCCGAAGAGGTCACGTTCCATGTGGCTCCATTCAGCAGCGGTTATCACGCTCTGCTAGGGTGGGAAGCGTTTACAATCTTCCAAGCAATACCCCATTACGGGTACATGAAGCTCAAGATGCCCGGGCCTAACGGGATCATCACTCTCGCTAGTGATCCAGACATAGCACTCCGCACCGAAAACAAGACAGCCGCACTGGCCCTCGAGGCACTATCCGAAGCCCTAGCGGCTGAGGAACTGACTGCACTGCGCTCTACGGTGAATAGGGACGATGTGGTACTCGATAAAAGATCCAAGTCCACCTCCTTTAAACCGGCGGACGAAATAGTCAAATTCCAGGTCCATCCAACGGACCCCAATAAAACAGCTTCCATCGGGGCACATTTAGACCCTGATGTAGACGCCGCACTACGATAGTTCCTACGAGAGAACTGGGACATTTTCGCCTGGCACCCTTCAGACATGCCAGGAATCCCACGCAGGCTGGCCGAGCACAGCTCAAATATCCTCAAAGGATTCAAGCCTGTCAAACAAGCTCTTCGGCGTTTTTCCGAACCTAAGAGCCAGGCCATGGGAGAAGAGCTAGCAAAGCTATTGGAGGCCGGATTCATCAGAGATATAAAACATCTGGACTGGCTAGCAAACCTGGTGATGGTACCAAAGAAGGACAAATCCTGGCGCCTGTGCGTTGATTTTAAGGACCTTAACAAGGCTTGCCCAAAGGATCCCTTCCCCCTCCCCCGCATCAATCAAATTATTGACACTACCGCATGACACGATTTGTTGTGTTTCCTTGACACATATTCTGGCTACCATCAAATCAAGATGGTAGAACCAGACCAAGCCGCAATGGCATTCATCACACCATACGGCCCATTCTGCTTCAACACAATGCCCTTCGGGCTCAAAAACGCCGGCGCAACATATCAGCGCATGATTCAGACATGTCTGGCAAACCAGATCGGCAAAACAGTGGAGGCATATGTAGATGATGTGGTCGTCAAAACAATACATGTCGAATCTCTAGTAGACGACTTGAGGCTCACATTCGATAACCTCCGAACATATGACATCAAGCTCAACCCGGAAAAATGCGTTTTCGGCGTTCCAGCCGGAAAGCTCTTGGGCTTCATTGTATCCGGTAGAGGAATTGAAGCAAATCCAGCCAAGATCCGAGCTCTATCGCAATTGGATATCCCAAAGGACCTTAAACAAATACAAAAGTTAACCGGATGCGTGGCGGCTCTAAGCCGCTTTATCTCCCGCTTGGGAGAAAAGGCCCTACCCCTTTATTGCCTCCTTCGGTGCACCGAACACTTCGAATGGACGGATGCAGCCACGGCCGGACTCGACGAAATAAAAGCCATATTGGCAACAAACCCAGTCTTGGCCGCGCCAAACATTGGCGAACCAATGGTATTGTACATTGCAGCAACACATCAGGTTGTAAGCGCAGTACTCGTCGTCGAACGAGAAATGGACGGACACAAATCCCCCCTTCAAAAGCCGGTCTATTATGTGTCCACTGTCCTCACTCCCTGCAAATCATGGTACCCGCATTATCAAAATATTGCATACGCGGTATTCATGGCATCCCGGAAGCTACGACACTACTTTCAAGAGTGTTCAATAACAGTAGCCTCAGAAGTACCACTTAACGACATTATAAACAACCGTGACGCAACGGGCCGGATTGCAAAATGGGCAATTGAGCTCCTCCCGTTCGATATAACTTATAAGCCATGGCGAGCCATCAAGTCACAAGTCTTGGCCGACTTCGTCGCAGAATGGACGGAGGCCGAACTCCCTAAAGAGTACGGCACATATTCAAATTGGATCATGCATTTCGACGGCTCCAAGATGTTGGCCAGACTGGGGGCTGGCGTCGTTTTGACCTCCCCCATAGGAGACACAGTTCAATACGTACTCCAGATTATGTACACGGACTCCAACAATGCAGCCGAATATGAGGCCCTTTTACATGGTCTCCGGATGGCAGTATCCATGGGCATTCAACGCCTAGAGGTGCGCGGGGACTCGAACCTCGCAATATCCCAAATAAATGGAGACTTCGATGCCAAGGATCCAAAAATGGCAGCTTACCGCAACACCGTCCTAAAAATGTCAGCTTGGTTCGAAGGGCTTGAATTCCACCATGTAGCCCGGGAAAATAATCAGGCGGCAGATGTCCTGGCATGCATCGGCGCAAAACGCGATGTAGTCCCCCCCAACATCTTCTTGGAAAGGCTGTTCAAGCCATCCATAGTATGGGAAGGGGAGCCAAACAATAACAGCCCGGACCCAACCGCACTGCCCGACACCGAACATTCCGACACAATCGGAGGCTCTGCCAATGAAATAACACCTTCAACCCACGTAATAATGTCCGTTATCACCCCGTGGACGGAGCCATTCCTCGCCTACCTTACTAGGCAGGAACTCCCCGAGGACCAAAATGAGGCACACTGCATAGTGCAGCGATCCAAAGCTTACAAAGTCCACGAGGGAGAGCTTTATAAGAAAAGCACTACCGGAGTCCTTCAAAGGTGCATCTCCGAAGAGGAAGGGCAGAACCTCCTGGCTGAAATTCATGCCGGACTCGGCGGTCATCACGCGGCAGCTCGGTCCCTTGTAAGCAAGGCCTTCCGTACAGGCTTTTATTGGCCGACGGCCCGGGCAGACGCCCAGGACTTAGTCCAATGATGCACCAGTTGCCAGCTCTTTGCAAACCAAAGCCATATGCCACCCACCGCCCTCCAAAATATCCCCATCACTTGGCGCTTCACGGTCTGGGGGCTTGACATGGTTGGACCCCTTAAAGGCGGCACCCACAAGCAAAAATACTTACTGGTCATGGTGGATAAATTCACCAAATGGATAGAAGCCAAGCTTGTTAAGACGGCCGAATCCGGACCGATGATAGACTTTATATCCGGGGTTGTACACCATTACGGCGTCCCCCACAACATCATCATGGATAACGACACGAACTTTACGGCCGACGAGGTAAAACTCTGGTGCAAAAACATGGGCATCTAGCTTGATTATGCTTCCGTCTATCACCCACAAACTAATGGCCAGGTCAAACGTGCAAATGGTCTTATCATGAGCGGCATCAAACCCAGATTAGTGCGGTCCCTCAAGGAATCTAACACGCACTGGGTAGAGGAGCTCGACTCCGTACTCTGGGGGCTGCGGACCACGCCGAATCGCACCACCGGATACACACCATTCTTTATGGTGTACGGCGCAGAGGCAGTTTTGCCTTGAGACATAATTCATGACTCACCTCGAGTGCGCATGTACAAAGAAAGAGAAGCCGAGCTCGATCGGCAGGACAGCTTGGACGCATTAGAGGAGGAGCGTGACGTGGCAAAAGCCCGTTCCGCATTCTATCAACAGCAGGCTCGAAGATACCAAAGCAGAGAAGTACGGGCCAAAAATTACAACGTTGGCGAATTAGTTCTACGACTACCAGACAAGAAAAAGGACAAACTCAAGCCCAAGTGGGAAGGTCCCTTCATAATTGACCAAGTCCTGACTGGTGGAGCGTACTGCCCGCGGGATGCATCAGATAACCGACTCGAGCCGAACCCATGGAACGCAGCCTGTCTCCAAAGATTCTATGCCTAGCGCCGAACTCTGTGTTCGTCTCCTTCCTCTGTCCATTTTTTATATACTTTCTGTCTTACATTCCTCTTCTTCTCTCTCTCTGTTATAGCCTTTAAAGGCTCATGAAGTGACGCGCTATCCGTGCTCATTAAACCTGGGGGCTTCTTTAAACAGAAGCTTATTTATACGGGCTTCATGCCCGACACATGTGTCACACTTCCACATGTACCTTTTATTCACCATTATATGCATCTATATGACTTAAGTTTTGGCCAAGCTGGGTTGCCTGGCTCCTGTGCTTACCCCTACGTTCCCGATTGTTTGGCTAGGTGGTAAAGGGAGCACCTCTGCGATTGTTACTGCCGGGTCAGCCGGACGTGTACCTCAGACTGGGTGAAGCCGAAAGCTAGCGTTCTTAAGGGAATATTCGGTCGGTGAACTAAATATGATCTTTTTTATTTTATTTATCTATACGCCCCAGATGTTTTTCCTGCGTTTCTTTTCACAGCATGGACATGCACCTTAGGGCATGCCTCCCAGGGAAAGGAACCCCTAACGGAACTATTCTCCCTGGAAGATGTTTCTTACTAACCATGTAATATAACATAATTAGTCGAGCACTTGTCTGTTCACGCACTAATGACCCCTACGCCTGGTCTCCATGCATTCCCCGGTTCCTATATAACCGCATGGGAATTCGGACACACTTCGGACCGTCAGGTCCCGAGGCTGAAGCGAAAAGGTCGGCCATGACAAATGATCTACAATCCGGCTAGAAGGCATTATAAATGTCAATTAAATTACATAGTCATTTTGACTGATTGTATTCCTCTTCAATACCATCTAACAGGCTGCCTAATTTACAGTCCTGCTAGGAATACTTTGCGGCCAACTCTACTTGGACGTATACTATGCTTACAGGGATCTCCTTCCCATCGGGCCCTACAGGACCGACCTCGGCCATGTGGTTGGGGTCAGCCTTTGTGTACCGCGTCTTCACCATGGCCTAGGCCTCCCTAGCGCCTTGATGGCAGGTCGATATCTTCCACAATCGGAAGCGCCGCCGTGCTCTCTTTAGCTTCTCCGCAAGCTCTCCAAGACCTTCGGGCATGGAGACAGATGTCCACAGGGCCTGGGTGACGCCTTGCATCGACTGCCAAACTCGATCGAGCAGTTGCGAGAGCTCGGGAAGAAGGTCACCCGTAGAACCGGGCATCTCCTCTACAGGACGACCTGTTAGCAAACCTACAGACATTGCTCTGTTAGTTGACTTCCCCGCCAAACTTTCTTTCAAAGGTTCGTTCAAGCACTTACTAAATATGCCGCGCCGAAGCCGCTGATTCTCCTTTACGGAGTCTGACAGCTGGGCACGAACATCTTTCAGCTCGACGCCCAACTTGGTGTTGGCATCTTGGAGATCGTTCTTCTCCCGCCTCACCTTTGTCAGCACCTTCTCACCAGCCTTTAGCTGGCGTAGGAGGTGTTGCCTTTCCGGATTCAATCCGGCGCCATCTGCAATTTCATTTGTCAGATTCGCACCCATGCCGTGATTCGCAAATACTTATCTTTCGAAGTGTATATTACCAGAGGGGGTCTCCTTGGGCTCCCCTGCTGCGACTAGTGCAGCCTCAAGTTGGGTTTTGCACTCTTCCAGCTCCTTGGACAGTAGCGAATTCTTTTTTGTAAGAACCTGCATAACAAATGATCCTTAAATCAGTTATTCTAACTGTTTTATGTCTCGGGGGCTACTGGTATATATATATAATTACCAAAATTTTCTTACCCGTATATCTTTTACATATTGCTCCGTGGCTCTGGCTAGACCATTTTGAGCGGTATGGAGGTACGCATCTCCCGAGTTGAAGGCATCTAACGACCCTTGGGAGAAACAAGCGTCGCGAAGAATTGTCCAGCGACGCCTGTGGTTCATGGCACTCTCCACCTCAGGGTTGGTGGCAGACAACCCATCCACATCCTCCGTCGGAGGAGCGTCTGGCGCGCGCCTTCCGTTCGCCTACGCCTCCGGACCAGGATTTGGAGCCTGGCTGGTGGAGGCGCGATTGGCAGCCTCTCCGGATATAGTCCGGCGAGGTCTCTTTGTCCTGAAGAGAGCACGAGTGTCAATGTGCCTCGAAGGTATAACACCTGGGATAAGGGGGCGCGCCATACCTTTGCGCTGACGCCTCAGTCTGGACTGCACTTCTTTTCTGCCCACGGGGCCCTGCGGCCCCTTGTTGGCTTGTCACCGCAAGTTCGGCCTTCCGCCTCAAAAACCTCCCCTGCAAAGTTCGGTTGTAATCAGGAAACTGAAAACACGAGAGGACTGACACATATTCGGGGTACTGGGACTTCAATCTCAGTTACCTGGGAGGCCGGGATTAGCCCTGGGAAATCATCCGTAATGGCCACCAAGGTGTTGTCCTTGCTCAATTGATGGAACACTCCATCAATAAGCTCCATAGATATGTCCGGATCCTCTTGAGAGGCCGGGTCGAGGGACCGTCCTGGGTCCTCGGGTTGTGGAGGAGGGCTGCTTATTTCCTTAACAGGCCGACGCAGTTCCTACGTTGAAGTCGTCAGACTGAATATTTAACAATGGGAATACAAAACGGATGGGCAAGTAAATGTGACCGCTTACCCAGCTTGGGGGATTGTGCATAGAGAATCCACCCTGTGGGTTGACATGGAGGAATTCCTCCTCTTCTCCCTTATACAAAGTGGACAAGATCTTTAGTAGAGCGGCAGCTGAATCCGTCCCCTTACGGCTGTAGCGGGTGGCGTCGTCCTCTCCGTTGAAGTCCCACATGGGGTGGCTTCTATACTGAAGCGGCTGCACCCCCCGCATGATGCATTCGGCCATAACCCGATCATGGTTAGTCCGGAATGGGCTAACAATCTTATTCGGCCCATCAGGTAAATGATGTCCCTGTCACTTTCCCTCTAAGGGCTCCGTGGACGCCAGCTTAGGCACTTCTTTAAGGGAGCACTGTCGAATTCAGGGAAGCCGATCCGGACAGGATCCGGTAGCGGGAAATCTTCTATGTAAAACCATTCCGAGGGCCAGTCTTTGGACGCCTTCTTTGGGGTTCCGGACAAATATCCGGTCCCGGCGATGCGCCACACTTCGGCTCCGCCCACTTGATACATTGACCCCTCCTTAGAGCGGGGCACAAGGCAGAATAACCTTTTCCATAGCCCGAAATGAGCCTTGATGCCCAAAAACAGCTCGTAGAGGGCTACGAAGCCCGCGATATGCAGTACGGAGGCAGGCGTGAGATTGTGTAGCTGGAGGCCGTAGAACTCCAGCAGCCCCCAGAGAAATGGATGGATTGGAAACCCGAGCCCCCTTATTAAATAAGGGACAAGGCATACCCGCTCTCCTTTGGAGGGATTGGGGGCACTCTCTGCTTGCTTTCCGCCGTTGTAGACGACAAGACCGGCTCGAATCGGGATCATGTAGGCCGGGGGAAGAAATCCCTTGGTCTGGAGCGTCACTAGCTCACTATGCGGGATGGAGCATCTCTCCCAATATCCAGGCCGAGGGCTGGAAGGGCGAGAGGAGGAGTTGCGACGGCTGGCCATGGTGGAATGGACCTTTGTCGGATGCGCCTTGATGAACACTCGCGGAGGGGGGAAGGTGTGGTTTGGATCTAAATCCTCGTCCCCTTAAATAGGGCAGCTCATTTACGCGGCTAGGGGTGTGAATGTAAAAACACTCAGACTTTTCATATTCGTTTGACACGTGGGAAGCGGCCATTATTGGGCGTAGAAGCCAAGGAGCGCAACATCTACAAGAAACCGGACTTTATTCAACAGGTACACGGAATTTGGGGGAGAACCTGCCTTGCGATGCCGAAGACAATCTACGCGCCGGACTCATCGTCATTGAAGCCTGGTTCGGGGGCTACTGAGGGAGTCCTGGATAAGGGGGTGTTCGGATAGCCGGACTATACCTTCAGCCGGACTCCTGGACTATGAAGATACGAGATTGAAGACTTCGTCCCGTGTCCGGAAGGGACTTTCCTTGGTGTGGAAGGCAAGCTTGGCGATACGGATATTCAGATCTCCTACCATTGTAACCAACTTTGTGTAACCCTAACCCTCTCTGGTGTCTATATAAATCGGAGGGTTTTAGTCCGTAGGACAACATACACAACAACAATCATACCATAGGCTAGCTTCTAGGGTTTAGCCTCTCCGATCTCGTGGTAGATCTACTCTTGTACTACCCATATCATCAATATTAATCAAGCAGGACGTAGGGTTTTACCTCCATCGAGAGGGCTCGAACCTGGGTAAAACTTCGTGTCCCTTGCCTCCTGTTACCATCCGGCCTAGACGCACAGTTCGGGACCCCCTACTCGAGATGCCGGTTTTGACACCAACAGGCCTCTTTTATTTTTTTGTGAAGTTCGGAGTCTCATCCCGACTTATGGGGGAATCATAGTCTCCATCATCCTTTCCTCACTGGGGCAATGCTCTAATAATGATGATCATCACACTTTTATTTACTTACAAATCAATATTACAACTCGATACTAGAACAAAGATATGACTCTATATGAATGCCTCCGGCGGTGTACCTGGATGTGCAATGATCTAGCGTAGCAATGACATAAAAAAATGGACAAGCCATGAAAACATCATGCTAGCTATCTTACGATCATGCAAAGCAATATGACAATGATGCTCAAGTCATGTATATGATGATGATGGTGAAGGAAATATGCCCTATAGGCAATAATAAAGTTATTATTTATTTCCTTATATCATGATAAAGGTTTATTATTCATGCTAGAATTGTATTAACCGGAAACATAATACATGTGTGAATACATAGACAAACAGAGTGTCACTAGTATGCCTCTACTAGACTAGCTCGTTAATCAAAGATGGTTATGTTTCCTAACCATGAACAAAGAGTTGTTATTTGATTAACGAGGTCACATCATTAGTTGAATGATCTGATTGACATGACCCATTCTATTAGCTTAGCACCCGATCGTTTAGTATGTTGCTATTGCTTTATCCATGACTTATGTTCCTATGACTATGAGATTATGCAACTCCCGTTTGCCGGAGGAACACTTTGGGTACTACCAAACGTCACAACGTAACTGGTGATTATAAAGGAGTACTACAGGTGTCTCCAATGGTAGATGTTGGGTTGGCGTATTTCGGGATTAGGATTTGTCACTCCGATCGTCGGAGAGGTATCTCTGGGCCCTTCTTGGTAATGCACATCACTTAAGCCTTGCAAGCATGGCAACTAATGAGTTAGTTGCGGGATGATGTATTACGGAACGAGTAAAGAGACTTGCCGGCAACGAGATTGAACTAAGTATTGGATATTGACGATCGAATCTCGGGCAAGTAACATACCGATGACAAAGGGAACAACGTATGTTGTTATGCGGTCTGACCGATAAAGATCTTCGTAGAATATGTAGGAACCAATATGGGCATCCAGGTCCCGCTACTGGTTATTGACCGGAGACGTGTCTCGGTCATGTCTACATTGTTCTCGAACCGTAGGGTCCGCACGCTTAAAGTTACGATGACAGTTATTATGAGTTTATGCATTTTGATGTACCGAAGGTTGTTTGGAGTCCCGGATGTGATCACGGACATGACGAGGATTCTCGAAATGGTCGAGACATAAAGATTGATATATTGGAAGCCTATGTTTGGACATCGGAAGTGTTTCGGGTGAAATCGGGATTTTACCGGAATACCGGGAGGGTTACCGGAACCCCCCGGGAGCCAAATGGGCCAACATGGGCCTTGGTGGAAAGGTGAAAGGGCTGCCCCATGGGCTGCACGCCTCCCCCCCTTCCCCTAGTCCTATTAGGACTAGGGAAGGTGGCCGGCCAACCCCTCTCTCTTTCCCCACTTGTGGAGTCCTATTTGGAATAGGATTGGAAGGGGAGTCCTACTCCCAGCGGGAGTAGGACTCCTCCTATGGCTGCCGCACCCCTCCCCCTTTGCTCCTTTATATACGGGGGCAGGGGGCACCTCTAGACACACAATTGATCATTGAGATCTTTCCTTAGCCATGTGCGGTGCCCCCTGCCACCAAATTCCACCTCGATCATATTGTTGCAGTGCTTAGGCGAAGCCCTACGTCGGTAGTACATCAAGATCGTCACCACGCCGTCGTGCTGACGGAACTCTTCCTCGACGCTTTGCTGGATCGGAGCCCGAGGATCGTCATCGAGCTGAACGTGTGCTAAGAACTCGGAGGTACCGGAGTAACGGTGCTTGGATCGGTCGGATCGGGAAGAAGACGTACGACTACTTCCTCTACGTTGTGTCAATGCTTCCGTTGCGATCTACAAGGGTACGTAGATCATACTCTCCCCTCGTTGCTATGCATCACCATGATCTTGCGTGTGCGTAGGAAATTTTTTTGAAATTACTACGTTCCCTAACAGTGGCATCCGAGCCTAGGTTTTATGGTTTGATGTTATTTGCACGAGTAGAACACAAGTAAGTTGTGGGCGATACAAGTCATACTGCCTACCAGCATGTCATACTTTGGTTCGGCGGTATTGTTGGACGAGACGATCCGGACCAACCTTACGCATACTCTTATGCGAGACCGGTTCCCTCGACGTGCTTTGCACATAGATGGCTTGCGGAAGACTGTCTCTCCAACTTTAGTTGAACCAAGTGTGACTACGCCCGGTCCTTGAGAAGGTTAAAACGGAGTCTATTTGACAAACTATCGTTGTGGTTTTGATGCGTAGGTGAGATGAGTTCTTACTTAAGCCCGTAGCAGCCACGTAAAACTTGCAACAACAAAGTAGAGGACGTCTAACTTGTTTTTGCAGGGCATGTTGTGATGTGATATGGTCAAGGCATGATGCTAAATTTTATTGTATGAGATGATCATGTTTTTTAACCGAGTTATCGGCAACTGGCAGGAGCCATATGGTTGTCGCTTTATTGTATGCAATGCAATCGCGATGTAATGCTTTACTTTATTACTAAGCGGTAGTGATAGTCGTGGAAGCATAAGATTGGCGAGACGACAACGATGCTACGATGGAGATCAAGGTGTCGTGCCGGTGACGATGGTGATCATGACGGTGCTTCAAAGATGGAGATCACAAGCACAAGATGATGATGGCCATATCATATCACTTATATTGATTGCATGTGATGTTTATCCTTCTATGCATCTTATCTTGCTTTGATTGACGGTAGCATTATAAGATGATCTCTCACTAAATTATCAAGAAGTGTTCTCCCTGAGTATGCACCGTTGCAAAAGTTCTTCGTGCTGAGACACCACGTGATGATCGGGTGTGATAGGCTCTACGTTCAAATACAACGGGTGCAAAACAGTTGCACACGCGGAATACTCAGGTTATACTTGACGAGCCAAGCATATACAGATATGGCCTCGGAACACGGAGACCGAAAGGTCGAGCGTGAATCATATAGTAGATATGATCAACATAACGATGTTCACCATTGAAAACTACTCCATCTCACGTGATGATCGGTTATGGTTTAGTTGATTTGGATCACGTGATCACTTAGAGGATTAGAGGGATGTCTATCTAAGTGGGAGTTCTTAAGTAAATTTGATTAACTGAACTTAAACTTATCATGAACTTAGTACCTGATAGTATCTTGCTTGTTTATGTTGATTGTAGATAGATGGCTCGTGCTGTTGTTCCGTTAAATTTTAATGCGTTCCTTGAGAAAGCAAAGTTGAAAGATGATGGTAGCAATTACACGGACTGGGTCCGTAACTTGAGGATTATCCTCATTGCTGCACAGAAGAATTACGGCCTGGAAGCACCGCTAGGTGCCAGGCCTGCTGCTAGAGCAACACCAGAAGTTATGAACGTCTGGCAGAGCAAAGCTGATGACTACTCGATAGTTCAGTGTGCCATGCTTTACGGCTTAGAATCGGGACTTCAACGACGTTTTGAACGTCATGGAGCATATGAGATGTTCCAGGAGTTGAAGTTAATATTTCAAGAAAATGACCGGATTGAGAGATATGAAGTCTCCAATAAGTTCTATAGCTGTAAGATGGAGGAGAACAGTTCTGTCAGTGAGCATATACTCAAAATGTCTGGGTATAATAATCACTTGATTCAATTGGGAGTTACTCTTCCGGATGATTGCGTCATTGACAGAATTCTCCAATCACTACCACCAAGCTACAAAAGCTTCGTGATGAACTATAATATGCAAGGGATGAACAAGACTATTCCCGAGCTCTTCGCAATGCTGAAAGCTGCGGAGGTAGAGAGCAAGAAGGAGCATCAAGTGTTGATGGTTAACAAAACCACTAGTTTCAAGAAAAAGGGCAAAGGGAAGAAGAAGGGGAACTTCAAGAAGAACAGCAAGCAAGTTGCTGCTCAAGAGAAGAAACCCAAGTCTGGACCTAAGCCTGAAACTGAGTGCTTCCACTGCAAGCAGACTGGTCACTGGAAGCAGAACTGCCTCAAGTATTTGGCGGATAAGAAGGATGGCAAGGTGAACAAAGGTATATGTGATATACATGTTATTGATGTGTACCTTACTAATGCTCGCAGTAGCACCTGGGTATTTGATACTGGTTCTGTTGCTAATATTTGCAACTCGAAACAGGGACTACAGAATAAGCGGACACTAGCAAAGGACGAGGTGACGATGCGCGTGGGAAACGGTTCCAAAGTCGATGTGATCGCGGTCGGCACGCTACCTCTACATCTACCTTCGGGATTAATATTAGACCTAAATAATTTTTATTTGGTGCCAGCGTTGAGCATGAACATTATATCTGGATCTTGTTTAATGCGATACGGTTATTCATTTAAGTCAGAGAATAATGGTTGTTCTATTTATATGAGTAATATCTTTTATGGTCATGCACCTTTGAAGAGTGGTCTATTTTTGATGAATCTCGATAGTAGTGACACACATATTCATAATGTTGAAGCCAAAAGATACAGAGTTGATAATGAAAGTGCAACTTATTTGTGGCACTGTCGTTTAGGTCATATCGGTGTAAAGCGCATGAAGAAACTCCATGCTGATGGACTTTTGGAACCACTTGATTATGAATCACTTGGTACTTGCGAACCGTGCCTCATGGGCAAGATGACTAAAACACCGTTCTCCGGTACTATGGAGAGAGCAACAGATTTGTTGGAAATCATACATACCGATGTATGTGGACCGATGAATATTGAGGCTCGTGGCGGATATCGTTATTTTCTCACCTTCACAGATGACTTAAGCAGATATGGGTATATCTACTTAATGAAACACAAGTCTGAAACATTTGAAAAGTTCAAAGAATTTCAGAGTGAAGTTGAAAATCATCGTAACAAGAAAATAAAATTTCTACGATCTGATCGTGGAGGAGAATATTTGAGTTACGAGTTTGGTGTACATTTGAAAAATTGTGGAATAGTTTCGCAACTCACGCCACCCGGAACACCACAGCGTAATGGTGTGTCCGAACGTCGTAATCGTACTTTACTAGATATGGTACGATCTATGATGTCTCTTACTGATTTACCGCTATCATTTTGGGGTTATGCTTTAGAGACGGCCGCATTCACGTTAAATAGGGCACCATCAAACTCCGTTGAGACGACGCCTCATGAACTATGGTTTGGCAAGAAACCAAAGTTGTCGTTTCTTAAAGTTTGGGGCTGCGATGCTTATGTGAAAAAGCTTCAACCTGATAAAGCTCGAACCCAAATTGGAGAAATGTGTCTTCATAGGATATCCAAAGGAAACTATTGGATACACCTTCTATCACAGATCCGAAGGCAAGATTTTTGTTGCTAAATTTGGAAACTTTCTAGAGAAGGAGTTTCTCTCGAAAGAAGTGAGTGGGAGGAAAGTAGAACTTGACGAGGTAACTGTACCTACTCCCTTATTAGAAAGTAGAACATCACAGAAAACTGTTTCTACGACACCTACACCAATAAGTGAGGAAGCTAATGATGATGATCATGAAACTTTAGATCAAGATACGATTGAACCTCGTAGATCAACCAGAGTAAGATCCGCACCAGAGTGGTACGGAAATCCTGTTCTGGAAGTCATGCTACTAGATCATGATGAACCTACGAACTATGAAGAAGCGATGGTGAGCCCAGATTCCGCAAAGTGGCTTGAATCCATGAAATCTGAGATGGGATCCATGTATGAGAACAAAGTATGGACTTTGGTTGACTTGCCCGATGATCGGCAAGCAATTGAGAATAAATGGATCTTTAAGAAGAAGACTGACGCTGATGGTAATGTTACTGTCTACAAAGCTCGACTTGTCGCAAAAGGTTTTCGACAAGTTCAAGGGATTGGCTACGATGAGACTCTCTCACCCGTAGCGATGCTTAAGTCTGTCCGAATCATGTTAGCAATTGCCGCATTTTATGATTATGAAATTTGGCAGATGGATGTCAAAACTGCATTCCTGAATGGATTTCTGGAAGAAGAGTTGTATATGATGCAACCAGAAGGTTTTGTCGATCCAAAGAGAGCTAACAAAGTGTGCAAGCTCCAGCGATCCATTTATGGACTGGTGCAAGCCTCTCGGAGTTGGAATAAACGCTTTGATAGTGTGATCAAAGCATTTGGTTTTATACAGACTTTCAGAGAAGCCTGTATTTACAAGAAAGTGAGTGGGAGCTCTGTAGCATTTCTAATATTATATGTGGATGACATATTACTGATTGGAAATGATATAGAATTTCTGGATAGCATAAAGGGATACTTGAATAAAAGTTTTTCAATGAAAGACCTCGGGGAAGCTGCTTACATATTAGGCATAAAGATCTATAGAGATAGATCAAGACGCTTAATTGGACTTTCACAAAGCACATACCTTGACAAGATTTTGAAGAAGTTCAAAATGGATCAAGCAAAGAAAGGGTTCTTGCCTGTGTTACAAGGTGTGAGATTGAGTAAGACTCAAAGCCCGACCACTGCAGAAGATAGAGAGAAAATGAAAGATGTTCCCTATGCTTCAGCCATAGGCTCTATCATGTATGCAATGCTGTGTACCAGACCTGATGTGTGCCTTGCTATAAGTTTAGCAGGGAGGTACCAAAGTGATCCAGGAGTGGATTACTGGACAGCGGTCAAGAACATCCTGAAATTACCTGAAAAGGACTAAGGATATGTTTCTCGTATATGGAGGTGACAAAGAGCTCATCGATAAAGGTTACGTTGATGCAAGCTTTGACACTGATCCGGACGATTCTAAATCGCAAACCGGATACGTGTTTACATTAAACGGTGGAGCTGTCAGTTGGTGCAGTTCTAAACAAAGCGTCGTAGCGGGATCTACATGTGAAGCGGAGTACATAGCTGCTTCGGAAGCAGCAAACGAAGGAGTCTGGATGAAGGAGTTCATATCCGATCTAGGTGTCATACCTAGTGCATCGGGTCCAATGAAAATCTTTTGTGACAATACTGGTGCAATTGCCTTGGCAAAGGAATCCAGATTTCACAAAAGGACCAACACATCAAGAGACGCTTCAATTCCATCCGGGATCTAGTCCAGGTGGGAGACATAGAGATTTGCAAGATACATACGGATCTGAATGTTGCAGACCCGTTGACTAAGCCTCTTCCACGAGCAAAACATGATCAGCACCAAGACTCCATGGGTGTTAGGATCATTACAGTGTAATCTAGATTATTGACTCTAGTGCAAGTGGGAGAGCTGAAGGAAATATGCCCTAGAGGCAATAATAAAGTTATTATTTATTTCCTTATATCATGATAAAGGTTTATTATTCATGCTAGAATTGTATTAACCGGAAACATAATACATGTGTGAATACATAGACAAACAGAGTGTCACTAGTATGCCTCTACTAGACTAGCTCGTTAATCAAAGATGGTTATGTTTCCTAACCATGAACAAAGAGTTGTTATTTGATTAACGAGGTCACATCATTAGTTGAATGATCTGATTGACATGACCCATTCTATTATCTTAGCACCCGATCGTTTAGTATGTTGCTATTGCTTTATCCATGACTTATACATGTTCCTATGACTATGAGATTATGCAACTCCCGTTTGCCGGAGGAACACTTTGGGTACTACCAAACGTCACAACGTAACTGGGTGATTATAAAGGAGTACTACAGGTGTCTCCAATGGTAGATGTTGGGTTGGCGTATTTCGAGATTAGGATTTGTCACTCCGATCGTCGGAGAGGTATCTCTGGGCCCTCTCGGTAATGGACATCACTTAAGCCTTGCAAGCATGGCAACTAATGAGTTAGTTGCGGGATGATGTATTACGGAACGAGTAAAGAGACTTGCCGGTAACGAGATTGAACTAAGTATTGGATACTGACGATCGAATCTCGGGCAAGTAACATACCGATGACAAAGGGAACAACGTATGTTGTTATGCGGTCTGACCGATAAAGATCTTCATAGAATATGTAGGAACCAATATGGGCATCCAGGTCCCGCTATTGGTTATTGACCGGAGACGTGTCTCGGTCATGTCTACATTGTTCTCGAACCGTAGGGTCCGCACGCTTAAAGTTACGATGACAGTTATTATGAGTTTATGCATTTTGATGTACCGAAGGTTGTTCGGAGTCTCGGATGTGATCACGGACATGACGAGGAGTCTCAAAATGGTCGAGACGTAAAGATTGATATATTGGAAGCCTATGTTTGGACATCGGAAGTGTTCCGGGTGAAATCGGGATTTTACCGGAATACCGGGAGGGTTACCGGAACCCCCCGGGAGCCAAATGGGCCAACATGGGCCTTGGTGGAAAGGTGAAAGGGCTGCCCCATGGGCTGCACGCCTCCCCCCCTTCCCCTAGTCCTATTAGGACTAGGGAAGGTGGCCGGCCAACCCCTCTCTCTTTCCCCACTTGTGGAGTCCTATTTGGAATAGGATTGGAAGGGGAGTCCTACTCCCAGCGGGAGTAGGACTCCTCCTATGGCTGCCGCACCCCTCCCCCTTTGCTCCTTTATATACGGGGGCAGGGGGCACCTCTAGACACACAATTGATCATTGAGATCTTTCCTTAGCCATGTGCGGTGCCCCCTGCCACCAAATTCCACCTCGATCATATTGTTGCAGTGCTTAGGCGAAGCCCTACGTCGGTAGTACATCAAGATCGTCACCACGCCGTCGTGCTGACGGAACTCTTCCTCGACGCTTTGCTGGATCGGAGCCCGAGGATCGTCATCGAGCTGAACGTGTGCTAAGAACTCGGAGGTACCGGAGTAACGGTGCTTGGATCGGTCGGATCGGGAAGAAGACGTACGACTACTTCCTCTACGTTGTGTCAATGCTTCCGTTGCGATCTACAAGGGTACGTAGATCATACTCTCCCCTCGTTGCTATGCATCACCATGATCTTGCGTGTGCGTAGGAAATTTTTTTGAAATTACTACGTTCCCTAACACATGCGGCAGCGACTGGAGTGACGTGGCCCCGGAAGACGACAGGCTGAAGATTGCTGTCACCCAGATTCTGCGCCTCAGGCTTGCCGGGCTTACTGTAGGCGCTGTTGGCGCAGATTTTCTTCGCCGCCGCATCGCCCCCCTGTAGGAACGGGGGAGGCCCGCCTGGGAGTTCAAGAATGCGGCAGATATCATGAGGCTGCGCCCGGGCCTCAACTTCAACTTCACTGTCCTGGAGCTCAACGCGATGCTCCAGGAGCTATTCAAGTACGACCCCCAACATCCCGAAGTCTTCAGGTTGCCGGGGGGTGTCGTTCCACTGTGCAACAATTCCTCTCTCGACCGCATCCGGGCAATGATGCCGCAGTGCGACTCGCACGGGATTGTCCCAACTTGGCAAGAGCCTGCGGACGACGTCGTGCAGCAATTCTTCGATGGCTTGGTAGAAGTGGCGATCCGCCCCGACGAGAAGGACGGCCTCACCCGCGACACCACCGATGAGGAGATGACACGCATCGCCACCAGGCTGGAAGAGGCGGCGGCAGCCGCAGCCGCGGGCGAATTTGGATTCACCGTGGAGGAGGCAGATGCAGCAGAGGCGGGAAGCCGTGCCGAGCGAGAGGAGTGCGTTGGCGAGAAAGAACTTGCCGGGCATGGCGCCGGGTCGAGCGAGCCCGCCAAGGATACGAGCGGCTCGCTGGAGATCAACTCGTCTTCCACCTCATCTTCGGACAGCTCGCCGCAAGCAGAGCCTCCATCTCCACCAAGAAGGCGTCTCCGCAAGGCCGGGGACGTAGCGGAGCGGCAAGCGAGTCAACAGCCGCTGCGCCGCGCGACACGCTCCACCGCGGCAAGCACCGTTGCCGCGGGAGCATTTCACGCTGCAGCGGCAACTGGAGCGGGGTCCTTCCAGACCACCGCTTCTGCTCCTGCCGCTTCTCATGTCGCGACGACAGCTGGAGCGGGGTCGTCGCAGACCACCGCCACTGTTCCCGCCAAGCGGTCAAGGGAAGCCACTCCTTCGCCTCCTCGCACCGGACGTGAGCCGGACTTCGACTTCTCCACGTTCAGCTCCGACGAGGAAGAAGAAGAAGAGTAAGATCCTCTTGTTGTACTTGTAGTTCTTCAATCCTTGCTGTTTTGTCTTGTGTCTCACTTGCTTTACTCTGAACTTGTTCCTTTTCAGGACTCTGGCTCAGAGAGCAGCGAAGAGGGCCAAGGCCCCGGTGATTATCATCGACGATGAACCCACGGCGACAGCGGGGGGTGCACCCGAGACAACCTTGCCAGACCCGGCAACTTTTCTCCAGAGCAGCCCCCAGTGTAAGTATCTGGTTTGCTTTACGCTGTGAGGCGCGCATGGATATTCTGTCTTTGCTGATATCTGACTGCTGACTTGTGTAGGAGCGGAGCAGCCCCACCAGGAGCCAAGGGAGGGTCCTCCGGCAAGGGAGAGCTTTCCGGTAAGGGAGAAGTCTCCGGCAAGGGAGAGTTCTCCGACAAGGGACAGCACCAGCGGCCCCCCGACGGCGGAGGCCACGACTGGAGAACCCGGTACAGGTAATCCTTTTGCTTCGAAACTTCCCTTGGGCTCTTCTTCTTGTTGAATATTTGCTTGACTCTTCTCCCTTTTCCGGCCGTCAGACCCATCTGCTGCGGAGCAGATGGAGACCGAGGTTGCGGCCGACGAAGCAGCCGGTGCTGGCGATCCCGCCGGCGCAGAGGCCGCCAAGGCTGCTGCCGCAGCAACTAGCGAGGGGTCTGGCGATCGCACTGACGGCCCTGAGGCCGCAGGAGCGCCGGGCGCTACGTCGACCGCCGACCCGTCCGCCGCTGCCGCAGCGCCAGGCTCCGAAGAGCCCCAGCCAGGCGTCTACTTGAGGGCCGGCGAAGGCGTCTTCATCAACCTCCCCTGGGCGTCAAGCTCTAGGGCGCCGGTCGAGGGAGAGATCTTCGACGGGGAGGTGCTCGCCTCTGCTGGGCTGACGGTGGTTGACGCGCCGAGCAGCAGCAGCAACGAGTCTGAGGAGGAGCGGCTGCTGCGGAAGCTGGTGTCGCTCTACCGCGCGCGGCAAGCCAAGCTGGAATCCCGCGAGGCGCTTGTCGCGAAGGCAGGAGCAAACATTGAGAAGCGCGCGGAGGAGCTCGGGGGTTTTCACCAAGAAGCCCTCCGGTCCCTGGCGGAGGAGCGGGAGCAGCTCGCCGAAGCGCAGAAGGCCTTCCTCCTCGAGAAGGCTGAAGTCAGAGAGCAACAGCGGCTTGCCGCTGAGAAGCTGTCTGCACAGGAAGGCGAGCTGGCGCAGCGGAACGTCAATCTTGACACCCACGAGGAGGAGCTTGCCGTGCGCGAGGAAAAACTCGGCGGATCCCTCAAGCAAGCGGAGGATGCTGCCGCGGCCGCCGAAGCTGCCAAGAAGGAGCTGGAGGCGAACGTGGCGCAGCTGGAGGCCGATCTCGCCGAGAAGGGCAAAGAGCTCAGCGCCGCCAAGGACTCCAACGCGGATCTTGAGTTGAAGCTGACTACTTTGACCAAGACGCTGGACGGCGCCAAGGAGCAGGAGGCGGCCTTGAAAGAAGAGATCAAGGCTGACAAGGCGCTGCTGGAGAGTGTAGCCACCACCCAGAATGCTTTCAGGGAGACTGTGGAGCACTGGACGGAGAGTCTTGTAAATGCTACCACAGACATTGACAGGGAGTTGGCGCAGCTGGGGATGGAGGATCTCGGGTATCCCTCCGACGAGAACCTCCAACCCAGCGCCAAGCTCATCTTGTTCTTCAAAGGCGTAGCGACGGCCCTTCAACGGCTCCGGGAGAAGATCCCAAAGCAGCTGGCCGACGAGTCGCGCAAGATCTGCGCGGGAGCTCTTCAGAAAGTGTTGGTGAAGGTGGCCTTCCGCAATCCGGGCCACAACCACACCAACGTCCTCAAGACCCTGCCGCCGAATGCTGATCTGGAGGCGCTCAAGACCCTTGTCGCACCCATTGTGGACAAGGTGAGCGGGATCAAGAGGATCGAAGGCGATCGCGTAGACTAGGCCGCCTGTTTCTTCTTTCCTTGTCGCTGTTTATCATGTTATGAAAACAATCCGTTAGAGCCGCGACAAGCTATCTTGTAATATAGCTCTATTCTGGGTAGTGATTGCAATGTTATTCCCTTTACTTGATTCCTCCCTTTGTATGTTTTAGCCCTACGCTTTTAGGGAACTTGCCGGTGCAGGCACCTTAGCCGCGAGCGCTGAGTGCGGAACGTCCGCAGCCTGCTGGCGGTGCTGCTACCGACAAGAAACCTTGTCGCAACTAGTCGCAGCTCACTTAAGTTGTTGAGCGGACTCGAAACAAAGTAAGGGCGCAACTAGCTACGAGTTGGTTCCTCCGCGCACAGGTTTTCCATACAAAGTGCGGTCGTTCAAGGGAGATAACTTAAAAATTTTAAAAATCTGATTGTTCAAACTTTGGCAACTTAGCTTTTCTGTTGTTTGCTTCCCGGCAAGGCGAAACTTTCTTGAACGACGCCTGGTCCATACTATTATCTTCTCCTTTCCCCCCCAGCAAACTTGTGGGCGAGGGAATCTTCCTTTCCTTGAAAAAAGAAACAAGAGAAAATAAAGATATGGAGCCTTACGGCTCGTTATTGCTTACCAGGGAGTAGGTGCTGCACAAAGTGTCAGATAACACATGCAAAAAATAGAAAGCATGAAATTGACAAGATGTGCGGAGCACATGAGCTTTACTTATGCACGGGGTCTGCGCCCGGCTTTGTACAAAGGATTACATGCAGCAGCGGCAAGACTTGTACAAAAGGTGGTTGCCAGAACAGGTTCCGACAACCGCGCCTTACGGGTAAAACTTACGAAGATGCTCAATATTCCAGGAGTTGCTCACCGGAATGGCATCTTCAGTCTCAAGGCGGACAGCGCCAGGCCTAGTGACTCGTTTCACCCGGTAAGGGCCTTCCCACTTTGGCGTCAACTTGTTAGAATTCTTGGCGGACTGAACACGCCGAAGAACAAGGTCGCCTTCCTCGAAACTTCTGGCATTAACTTTGCGGCTATGGTAGCGGCGCAAAGCTTGCTGGTAGCGAGCAGCTCGCACAGCAGCTTGAAGACGGTCTTCCTCAAGGAGCAGCGCGACATCTTGTCGCAGCTGCTCTTGCTCAAGCTCATCATAAGCGAGCACTCGAGGTGACCCGTATATGAGTTTCGTGGGGAGAACTGCCTCTGCTCCATAGACTAGAGCGAAAGGTGTCTGTCCAGTGGCTCGATTTGGCGTCGTTCTGATCGACCAAAGAACCACCGGTAGCTCCTCGATCCAGTTTCTTCCGCACTTGTGCAGCCTGTCGAAAGTTCTGGTCTTGAGCCCACACAGCACTTCAGTGTTTGCCCTCTCCGCTTGACCGTTGCTTCTCGGGTGAGCAACAGAAGCGAAGCAGACCTTGGCGCCAAGATCTTGGACGTACTGCATGAAGGTGCGGCTCGTGAATTGCGTACCGTTGTCGGTGATTATCCTGTTAGGGATCCCGAAGCGGCAAACAATCGACCTGAAGAACTTGACTGCTGACTGTGATGTCACCTTCCTCACTGGTTCCACTTCCGGCCACTTTGTGAACTTGTCGATTGCAACGTACAAGTACTCAAAGCCCCCGACTGCTTGGGGAAAGGGGCCGAGGATGTCGAGCCCCCAGACCAAAAATGGCCAGGATAAAGGGATCGTCTGGAGAGTTTGAGCTGGTTGGTGTATCTGCTTGGAATGGAACTGGCACGCTTCACACTTGGTTACTTGTGCAGTTGCATCCTGGAGGGCTGTCGGCCAAAAGAAACCTTGCCGGAACGCTTTGCCGACAAGTGCTCTTGCGCCAATGTGGTGTCCACATATGCCTCCATGTATCTCTGCCAACAGCTTTTGTCCGTCTTCCCGGTGAATACACTTCAATTTCACACCGTTGAGTCTTCTTCTGTACAGTGTCTTGTTGACAAACTGGTACATACTTGACTGCCGGGCTACTCTTTCCGCTTCTTCTTGCTCTTCGGGAAGTTCTCCTGTCTGAAGGAAACGGACAATCTGCTGCGCCCATGCTGGAGCTTGTGGCTCGACAACAAGGACTAAAGGCAAATCTGCTGCTGTGGGAACATCCGCTTCTACGGCGAGAACCTGCGGCTCTGCCGGAGCTTGACGTTCCCCGGCAAGCTTGCCGGAGAAAAACTTGTCGGGAGCTTCTGCTTCAAGGGAACAAACCCTAGGGCTTGCCGGAGCAGACTGCTCCTTAGCGCCTTTAGCGTTGATCTTGGGGACCTTCTTGGCGGCGGCTTCGGGAAGCTCTGCCGGAAAATAGTCACCAGAAATCAACTTCCTCTTCTTGTTATGTCCAGTTGATGGCGTTACGGACGGTTGAGTCAGCTTGAGCACAAAGATCCCTGGTTCCACAGGTAACTTAAGTGCGGCGCACTTTGACAGGCCATCAGCAATAGCATTCTGAGCTCTTGGAACATGCTCCATCTATAGGCCGTCAAAGTGATCTTCTAGCTTTCTCACTTCGTCAACGTAGGCTTCCATCAACGGACTTTGATAGCTCTTGTTCACTTGGCGTACGACAAGCTGTGAGTCACCCCGGACAATGAGCTTCTTGATCCCAAGGTCAGCCGCGATCCTGAGACCGGCAAGAAAGCCTTCATACTCTGTAGTATTGTTTGTTGCTTGCTCCTTGGGAAAGTGCATCTGGACTACGTACTTGAGGTGCTCTCCGGTAGGTGCGACAAGCAGCACGCCAGCGCCAGCGCCTTGCTTCGAAAAGGCACCATCAAAGTACATCAGCCACTCTTTGCTTGCTTCCTTGACTGGGATGCTCGTTTCTGGAATTTCTTCATCTGGTGTTGGCGTCCATTCTGCTATGAATTCTGCCAATGCTCGGCTTTGGATAGTTGAAGTACTCTCAAACTTGAGGCCAAAGCTTGACAGTTCCAGTGCCCACTCAACAATCCTGCCTGTCGCTTCTGGATTCTGTAGTATCCTCTTCAGCGGAAAGCGAGTGACAACTGTGATTTCATGTGCTTGGAAGTAATGGCGCAGCTTTCTCGAGGCCATGAGAAGGCCGAAAAGCAATTTCTGCACGCCAGAGTACCTTGACCTAGCCCCCTGCAGAAGGGAACTGACAAAGTAAACTGGGCGCTGCACCATTCTCTTCTGTATCTCCTCGCGCGTCTGCGCAGATCCATCCTTGTCGGGACCAGAGCTTGTCGGGGAAGCCCCCTGCTTGTCGCTGGATGTGCCTACCGTGGTTGTTGGCTCGTCATCTGCCTCCCTCTCCGCTACTAACGCAGCACTAACCACTTTATTGGTTGCTGCTATATACAGCAGCAACTTCTCTTGTGGTTTAGGTGCGACAAGTATTGGGGGAGAGGACAGGTATCTCTTCAAGTCTTGCAGCGCAGCCTCCGCTTCCGGAGTCCATTTTACTGGACCTGCCTTTTTCAATAATTTGAAAAATGGCAGGGCGCGCTCAGCAGACCTAGAGATAAACCTACTGAGAGCAGCCACGCAACCGGCAAGTCTTTGTACATCCTTGACGCGCTTTGGTGCTTCAATCTGCTCAATGGCCTTGATCTTGTCGGGATTGGCTTCAATTCCCCGCTGAGACACGAAGAACCCGAGAAGCTTGCCGGAGGGTACTCCAAACACACACTTCTCGGGGTTGAGCTTGAGGCTGATCTTGCGCAGATTTGCAAAGGTTTCGTCTAAATCTTGGATCAGAGTTGCCTTGTCCTTGCTCTTGACCACTATATCATCCATGTAGGCTTCCACATTCCTGTGTATTTGTGGCTCAAGAGCGACATGGACTACTCTTGCAAATGTTGAGCCAGCATTTTTTAATCCGAAAGGCATCCGTATGAAACAGTACGTGCCACATGGAGTAATGAATGCGGTCTTCTCCTCATCCTCTTCTGCCATGAAGATCTGATGGTATCCTGAGTATGCGTCAAGAAATGAAAGCAAATCACATCCGGCTGTGGACTCAACAATATGGTCAATGCGCGGCAAAGGAAATGGGTCTTTGGGACAAGCTTTGTTAACATCGGTAAAATCAATACAAAGTCTCCATTTCCCATTCGCCTTGCGCACGACTACAGGATTGGCCAACCACGTAGGATGGAGCACTCCTCTGACAAGGCCTGCTGCTTCCAACTTCTTGATCTCTTCTGCAATGAATTCTTGGCGCTCCACTGCTTGCTTCCTGACCTTCTGCTTGACGGGCCGCGCATGAGGACAAACGGCAAGGTGGTGCTCAATTACTTTCCTGGGAACACCGGGGATGTCAGACGGTTGCCATGCAAACACGTCGACATTCGCCCGCAGGAAAGCAATGAGCGCGCTTTCCTATTTAGGGTCGAGAGTGGCACTGATGGTGAAGGTACCACCAGTGCCGTCCTCCTTGGCGGACACCTTCTTCGTCTTTGGCGGAGCCGCCATTGTCTTCTTACACTTGCCGGTGGAGCTCAATGGTGCGTCCTCGACGGCAGCGCAGCACTCCGAAGAGGTGCGCTTGCCGGAGTGGGCATCAGAACTCTTGCCGGACTTGGTCTTCTTCTTCCCCCCGGGAGCTTCAACGGCAAGTGACTTGCGGTCTGTTGCGGCTACCGCTTCCCGGTAGATCTTGTCGGCGCAGATAAGAGCATCCTTCTTGTCGCCGGGGACAGAGATGACGTTTATCGGGCCTGGCATCTTCAGCATGTTGTATGCGTAGTGAGAGGCTGCCATGAACTTGGCGAGTGCTGGATGGCCAAGTATCCCATTGTAAGGCAATGGAATATTGGCAACATCAAAAGTGACCCTCTCAGTCCTGAAGTTGAGCTCGCTGCCAAATGTTACTGGCAACATGACCTTCCCCTTCGGCTTGCTCCTTCTCTGGTTAATTCCTTGGAATGTGCCGGTCTCTTCGAGCTCGATGTCAGGGATCTAGAGTTTTTGGAGTACAGCGGAGGAGATCAGGTTCAGGCCGGCCCCGCCGTCAACTACCATCTTAGTGACCTTGAGGTTGCGAATAGTTGGTGAAACCAACATCGGCAAGCACCCGACCGCAGTTGTGCGATCAGGGTGGTCCTCAATATCAAAGATGATAGGCGTGCTGGACCATTTCAGAAGCTTGTGTGACTCGACAGGTGGTTCTGCTGCATTGACTTCCCGCACCCACTGCTTGAGTTGGCGGTGCGAAGTATGAAGAGAAGCGCCGCCGTCAACACACAAGACCTCTGTGGCTTTCTGGAACTCCTGTTCGCTGGTCTCAACATCATCCATGTCTTCGTCGTCGTCGTCGTCTTCATCCTTGTCGCGGCCGCGGGGAGGTCTGTCTCCTTGCCGCTGCTTGGCCTTGCCGCGGCGTCCTCCCCGGCCGGCGCGCTTCTTGCCAGATTCTCCAGCGCCTCCTTGGGCCCTCTCCTTGTCGCGTCGCTCGTATTCAGCCTTTTGCTGCTGGACAAGCTGCTCGACCTTCTTGCAGCTCTGGAGGTCATGGCCCTTGGTGCGGTGAATCTTGCAGTACTGCTTGTCGGTGTCGTCCTGCTTGTCGGCGACCGCCACAGCCTGGCAGTTGGTGCATGCGGCAATATCCTTGCCGGAGCTACCAACTTTGGCCTTCTTGGCGCCACCTTCGTTGCCGGACTGCTCAACGACTAGCACATCTTTGCCTTTCTTCTTCCTATTCCGCCGCCGGTTTTACTTTGCCAGGGCAGCATCCTCACTGTCAGATCCTCCTGCTCCTATATTCTCTCCGGGGAGTTTCCTCCCTTCTTCAGCACGTGCACACTTGTCGGCCAGGGCATACAACTCACTGACGTCTCTGATCTTGCACATCGCCATTTCCTCCTGCATCCTGCGGTTACGCACGTTCTGATGGAACACGCTGATGACCGCGGCAGGGTGGACATCTGGGATGTTGTGCTGTACACAGCTGAATCTTTGAATGTACTTGCGCAGGGGCTCTCCTTCCTTTTGGGCGAGCAGATGAAGGTCACTCTCTTGGCCATGAGGTTTGTGGCCGCCCGTAAAGGCACCGACAAACTGATGGCATAGGTCTGCCCAGGAGGATATGGAGTTGTCCGGCAAGTGCATGAGCCAGGACCTGACGTTGGGCTTGAGCACCAGCGGGAAGTAGTTGGCAAGGATCTTGTCATCCCGTCCCCCGGCAGCATGCACCGCGATGGTGTAGATGCTGAGGAACTCCGACGGATGCGACTTGCCGTCGTACTTCTCTGGTACGTCTGGCTTGAAATTCTTCATGCTGGGCCACTGGACTTGCCGCAGCTCACGAGTGAACGTAGGGCAACCTACCACGTACCGCAAGTCGCCTAGTTCCCCTGGCGCGTGCATGTCGACAGAGGGCCCAGCGCGCTGGTCTGATTGACGTCGTGCTTCTCTTCGGCGCTCGATGCGAGTACGAGCGTCTTCTTGTTGTCATTCGTGAAGAACTTGGCGCTGATCTCGACGAGCTCGTGGATCTGATGAAGCGGTGGAGTCGCTGTCGAGGTGGATCCGGCGAGTCGGCGATCTTGGCCTTCGAGGCGGAGAGCGCACAGTAGTTGCACCCCCATCGGTCTTGTCGCCACCGGCTCGTGCCTGGCTGACTTGCTGCGGCTGCGACGTGCTCGGCTGCCGCTGAGTGTCGCCGTTGGCGAAGCAGATGAGATTCTGAATGGTGGCCCTCCAGTCGTCGATCTTGTCTGTTGTTGGAGGGTAGTCTAGGAGCAGTTGAGCTCGCGCCAAAGCTTCTGCGGCAGTGGCAGGTGGTGGTGGCGAACGGTGCGAGGAGCGGGATATGCTCGGACTTCTAACTATGTTAGAAGGAGCAGTATCCCGTCCAGGCGACCGCGCCTCGCTCGTGCCACCATGTTGGTGTGCATGCTGGTCTGGAGCACTCCGAGACCCACCGGCTCGATCTTGGTCCAGCAAGCGCATGGTACCGTGAATACCATGACGCTGCCGGTCCCGCGCCTCCTGAGATGGGCGCGGTGCATGTACGGACGCCGAGGTCTTGAAGTGCGCCCGGTCGTTGTGGGAGCCGGCTACGCCACCGATGGGCAGCGTAGCCTTGTCCTTGGACCTGGCAGCACCGTGAGCTCCCTCGTCGACGCCCGCTCTTTGCACGACCTCCGCCCCCGCCGAACCGAAATGGACTCGGTCCGCCGGTCCCATAGGTGTTCGTGGATCAGTCCCCCGACATCCCTGGCGCGCCAAAGATGTGGGGGACTGATCCACGAACACCTATGGGACCGGTGGACCGAGTCCCTTTCGGTTCGGCGGGGGCGGAGGTCGTGCAAAGAGCGGATCGAGGCGAAGCACACGAGCAGTTTACCCAGGTTCGGGCCGCACGGATGCGTAAAACCCTACTCCTGCTTTGTGGTTTGTATTGAGTTCTTGCTCGGGAGCGCGGAGTGCTACAGTACACACCAGCAGCTAACGAGACCGAGCGTGAGTGTTCGAACCCCCCTCTATGTTGCGCATGGGCCTCCTTTTATATGCCCAAGGGGTCACCGACAGGTGGCAATGTAGACAAGGGCAAAAAGGGAAAGGTGCTGCGGTTGGTACAGCTACCTGCTACAGTGTATCATACCTAACCCTGACGGCAGGGGACAAGGGCCTTAAATGCCCGTCTGTGTCGCCTAAATAGTGTAAAAGGGACCGTCAGGGACGCCACCGCTCGCCACGATGGCAATCTTGTCAGTGCCGCTTGCCACCGCTCACCTGCTGGCTGCACAGCCGCCCGCCACGCACGCCTGGAAGGGTCCCAGAGCGACACGTTGGTGGATGTGCTGGAGCGCGGGCACAGAATGGTGGCTTGCCATGGCAAGCGCCTTGCCGTGGTCGTTGTCTTGTTGCGTCCGGGAGCTTGTCACTCACCGGGCCTTGCCGGGACGCGTGGCACGCCGCGGCAAGTTCCTTGAGATGCCTTGGGTGGCCTTCCCGGCAAGCTCCTCTTGCCGGGGTCTTGAAGTGCCTTGGTTGGCCTTCCCGGCAAGCTCCTCTTGTCGGGGTCTTGTCTCCTTGAATGGCTCCAAGGGAACCACGGAGGACCTTGGCGGTCACCCGGCAAGCCTTGCCGCGGGATGCTGCGACTACCCGTGCACAAGTTCGGGATACTAGGGTACCCCTACTCTAGTACACCGACTGGGGGCGCCCCCACCCTCGTGGAAAGGGTGTGGGCCCCGTGGTCTTCATATTTGGCGAGGATTTTTTATTGTTTTTTCTAAGACCTCCCATGGAGTTTCAGGTCATTCTGAGAATATTTGTTTTCTGCACATAAAACAACACCATGGTAATTCTGTTGAAAACAGCGTCAGTCCGGGTTAGTTCCATTCAAATCATACAAGATAGAGTCCAAAACAAGGGCAAAAGTGTTTGGAAAAGTAGATACGACAGAGACGTATCAAGCCACAAGTACAATGTGTGCTCCATCCCAGTCCGCAAGGACGACGAGGTGCAGGTCGACTGCAACCCTCTCCTTCGGAGCTACGCCACAAGTACAATGTGTGCTCCATCCCTATCTGCAAGGACGACGAGGTGCAGGTCGACTGCAACCTTCTCCTTCGGAGCTACGCCACAAGTACATTGTGCGCTCCATCCCTATCCACAAGGACGCCGAGGTGCAGGTCGACTGCAACCCTCTCCTTCGGAGCTACGCCACAAGTACAATATGCACTCCATCCCTATCCGCAAGGACAACGAGGTGCAGGTCGACGGCAATGCGTGCTCCGTCCCAACCCGCAAGGACGATGAAGTGCAGGTCGACTGGAGTCACCACCTCAGAGCTACGTCTCAAGCACAAAGATTATTCCGAGTAAAGAACAAAGTCCACTTGAAGGCAAAACGCAGGTGAGGGAGTCCTGGATTAGGGCGTCTCCGGACAGTCGGACTATATCCTTTGGCCGGACTGTTAGACTATGAAGATACAAGATTGAATACTTCGTCTCGTGTCCGGATGGGACTCTACTTGGCATGGAAGGCAAGCTAGGCAATACGGATATGGATATCTCCTCCTTTGTAACCGACCTTGTGTAACCCTAACCCTCTCTGGTGTCTATATAAACCGAAGAGTTTTAGTCCGTAGGACACAACAACTACAACATACAATCATACCATAGGCTAGCTTCTAGGGTTTAGCCTCTCTGATCTCGTGGTAGATCTACTCTTGTACTACCCATATCATCAATATTAATCAAGCAGGACGTAGGGTTTTACCTCCATCAAGAGGGCCCGAACCTGGGTAAAACATTGTGTCCCCTGCCTCCTGTTACCATCCGGCCTAGACGCACAGTTCGGGACCCCCTACCCAACATCCGCCGGTTTTGACACCAACATTGGTGCTTTCATTGAGAGTTCCTCTATGTCGTCGCCGTTAGGCTTGACAGCTCCTAATATCATCGATGGCGATGCAGTCCAGGGTGAGACTTTTCTCCCCGGACAGATCTTCGTATTCGGCGGCTTTGCATTGTGGGCCAATTCGCTTGGCCATCTGGAGCAGATTGAAAGTTACGCCCCTGGCCACCAGGTCAGGTTTGGAAGCTTAAACTACACGGCCGATATCCGCGGAGACTTGATCTTCGATGGATTTGAGCCTCTGCCTTGTGCGTCACACGGTCACGATGAGTGCGATCTAGCGCTACCATCGGATAGTGTTCAAGAGATCGCACAGGCAGTCGCTCCGACCCTCAATTCGGAGCCAGGTGCGCCTTCCGCGGATGGGTGGATGGACCCCGCCACGGAGGCCTTACCCTCAGCGGCGATCGAGCCAAACATCGACCTTACCTTGCACGAGAGCTGTGTTGTTAAACTGCCGGATCCTTCTTCGGCCACGGACTCCGAACCGCCTGCGCCCGTTCCTATCGAATCCGATTGGGCGCCGATCATGGAGTTTACCTCCGCGGATATTTTTCGGCACTCACCCTTTGGCGACATACTGAACTCATTAAGGTATCTCTCCTTGTCAGGAGGATCCTGGCCGAACTATGTCCGGCAAGACTGGGATGCGGACAACGAAGAAATTCGAGGCCCACCCACCACCCACTTAGTAGCCACTGTCGATGACTTAACTGACATGCTCGACTTCGACTCCGAAGACATCGACGGTATGGACGACGATACGGGAGGCGAAGAGGAACCACCGCCCACAGGGCACTGGACAACCACCTCATCATACGATATATACATGGTGGATACACCCAAAGAAGGCAATGACAACAAGATAGCAGAGGATGACCCCTCCAAGAAGCAACCCAAGCGCCGACGTCAGCAGCGCCGCTCAAAGTCCCGCCAAAGCAAAAGTGGTGATACCAGCACAGGAGATAATAATACTCTGGATAGTGCCGAAGACAACAACAATCCCCTCCAGCAAGATTTAGAACAGGAGAATGGAGGAGCCAGCCCTCCTGAGAGAGCGGCAGATGGAGAAGAGGAGGATGATAATTACATGCCCCCTCCGAAGACGAGGCAAGCCTCGGCGACGATGAATTTGTTGCGCCAGAGGATCCCGTCGAACAAGAGCGCTTCAAACGCCGGCTTATAGCCACGGCAAATAGCCTTAAGAAAAAGCAGCAGCAGCTTCAAGCTAATCAGGATCTGCTAGCTGACAGATGGACTGAAGTCCTCACGGCCGAGGAATATAAACTCGAGCGCCCCTCCAAGTGTTACCCAAAGTGCAGGTTGCTACCTTGACTGGAGGAAGAAGCGTATGATACGGCTGATTGGCCACCTCGTGGCCGCGATAGAGAGGCATTCCAGCCAAAAACTCAGCCTCCACCCCAACGCCATTCAAATAAAAAGGCATGGGGAGATACACCAGACCTGCGAGACATATTGGAGGACAAAGCAAAGCATGCAAGATCGATCTATGGATCACAAGGACGCGCCACTCTGCGAGACGATAAACATCACGCCGGATACAGCAAAAGCAAATCCGGCCGGGCCGAACACAGCGGGCAAGACCCATTCG
Source organism: Triticum urartu (assembly GCF_003073215.2). Taxonomy (NCBI): domain Eukaryota; kingdom Viridiplantae; phylum Streptophyta; class Magnoliopsida; order Poales; family Poaceae; genus Triticum; species Triticum urartu. The sequence continues at coordinate 49,575,835 of NC_053027.1, read as the reverse complement.
AGTTGCGTCGCAATATAGCCCAATACAGAGGCGCCACACACCCCTTATGCTTCACAGACGAAGTAATGGATCATCAAATCCCAGAAGGTTTCAAACCTGTAAATATTGAATCATATGACAGCACAACAGATCCCGTAGTATGGATCGAGGATTTCCTCCTCCACATCCACATGGCCCGCGGTGACAACTTACACGCCATCAAATACCTCCCACTAAAGCTCAAGGGACCAGCGCGGCATTGGCTTAACAGCTTGCCAACCGAGTCCATCAGCTGTTGGGAAGATCTAGAAGCCGTATTCCTCGACAACTTTTAGGGCACTTATGTGCGGCCAGCAGATGCCGATGACTTGAGCCACATAATTCAGCAGCTAGAAAAATCGGCCAGGCAATTCTGGTCTCGGTTCCTAACAAAGAAAAATCAAATTGTCGACTGTCCGGATGCAGAGGCCCTAGCGGCTTTCAAACACAACATCCGCGACGAATGGCTAGCGCGGCACCTTGGTCAGGAAAAGCCGAAATCTATGGCAGCCCTCACGACACACCTGACCCGCTTTTGTGAGGGAGAAGACAGCTGGCTGGCTGACAAACATGGCACCGGTCTGCGATTAACAGCAAGTAGCCATCTAAATGCATCAAGATAAATATGCTACAGCACTCAAACATGACAACAAAATACCTGGCAGGGATCCACTCATGATGCTCGACAAAAGATGAACGCTGAGCTACGGCTAATTCACTCAATAACAGGATCAAACAAGCATGGAAAAAGTGCAAATGATAACAGGTTTCTGACTTAGTGAAATTAACACAAGTATGGAATTTATCATCAGGAAGCACACTTTAGAGCATGAAAACTACATGCTACAGGAACATATCATGGCAAAGCAAGGCATGGCATGAAGCTACTCAAAGCACTTAACAAAAGTCCCTTAGTGACCTTGAGCCAAAAGGGATCAGAAAATACAATTGCAAGCATGTGAACATGGCAAAAACATAAACAGATTCAGACTTAGTGAAAAACTATAGCATGCAAAACAGATTAACAAGTAGGCATGTTTACGAGCTCGATGCACTCACTACAAAGCATGGCATGGCAAACTAAGCATACACCCATCAAGAAGACATGGCATAGAAGCTAGACATGGGAAGAACAACGACATAGCATGCACGGATCAATAACAACATCCACGGCAAAATCGCTAAACATGTCAACAATCTGCCAGGATCATTTTATAGCAAAAGTAGAGCTCGATTGACTCAAGCTAGGGTGCTCCATAAATGTAAACAAAGACACGGATAGATAGAACACCACAATGTTATCAAAACATCCTTACTGATCATCCTCAAAAGAGGCACGGATCACTAGGAAACAACATGAACATATGGCATACCGACAAAATCAGGAAAAGGACTTAGAGAAATTCTAAGTCCCTCAAATCAGCATTACTAATTACGCTACTTTGGAAGCTTGTGCTAGTCACCACAAATATCACAAAAATACATAGCAAGCACCTCTGTAAAGATGGCATGGAATATAACAAAACACATGTAGAGCTCAGGGCCATAGCATGCAAACATTAATCATGGCAAAAATGACAAAATGCCATTTGTTGAAACAGATCTGACAAAATACTCATATAGCCCTCTTCCAACAGCATTTCGGGCATCAAGATGAGCTCAAATGAAAATGATGCAATGAGACGAAATGATGTACTTGTCGAGGCGAACATTTTGATATGCTACACGCACGAATGGGACCTACGATGACAGAGTTACGATGCCATGAACAGTGGCTCGAAATACTGCAGAAAGAAAAGACTTAGTGAAAAAAGTGCAAGGGAAAACGGGACTGGGCTTCACCTCGTGGGCTTCGGTCCAGGGAGTAGAGAGGCTGGCTGGGCCTTGCACAGGCACGGCCCAGGGGCAAACTGCCGAGGCCCGAGGAGGCGCTCGTCCTCCTCCTCCCGCTCGAGCAGGAGGGAGACGATGATGGCAGGGGCGGCGACGATGCGTTGGGTCTCCGGCAAGGCCAAGTGAGGGTCGGGGTCACGGGGAGGCACCGGAAACGGACGGATCCGGGTGTGGGGACCCCGGATCTGGACTCGGCTCGGGCGGAGGAGCTTCGACGACGGTGGAACTCCGGTGAGCTCGAGGCCATGGTGGGGCGGCGAGGTCCGGCGAGGCGGCCGGCTTCCGGTCGTCGGAGAGGCGCAGTCCGGTGGAGGCGACGCGCAGAGGCACTCGAGACGCGAAGGCGCGAGGAGGCAGAGGCCGGCAAGGTGGAGCGCTCCGGCGTGTCGCGCTAAGGGCGGCGGGGTCGAGCCGGCGACGTCCGGCGATGCTCCGGCGCAGGCGGAGCTAGCTGACGGGCGGCGCGGCGGCTCGGGAACCCGGGCGGAGCGGGCGGCGACGAACGGGCCCGGCGCGGCTCGGGCGGGCCGGAGATGGGCCTGGTGGGCCTGCGCGGCGATGTGGTCACGGCGGGGACAGGTGGCAAGCTGTGGTTGGAGGAGCACGGCGGCGGGGCAACATGGCGACGTCTGATTCGCCGGAGTGAGGTGGCTGACTGGGGTGGACATGTCCGGCCGGTGGTGGGGAGTTTTGTCCGGCGGCGGGAGGAGCGGGGCTAGGGTTTGATCTGCGCGGAAATTTCGGAGGGAGACACATATTTATAGGTAGAGGGAGCTAGGAGAGTCCAAATGAGGTGCGGTTTTCGGCCACGCTATCGTGATAGAACGACCAAGATGATGGAGGGGGTTTAGGTGGGTTTTGGGCCACTTTGGAAGGGTGTTGGGCTGCAACACACACGAGGCCTTTTCGGTCCCTCGGTTAACCGTTGGAGTATCAAACGAAGTCCAAATGGCACGAAACTTGACAGGCGGTCTACCGGTAGTAAACCAAGGCCGCATGACAAGTCTCGGTCCAATCCGGAAATGTTTAACACCCGCACACGAAAAGAGGTAAAAGGAGACGCCGGATGACATAGGAGTGCCGGATTGCAAAACGGACAATGGGGAAAATGCTCGGATGCATGAGACGAACATGTATGCAAATGAAATGCACATGATGACATGATATGCAATGCATGACATGCAAGCAATCACAAGGCAACAACAGCGAATAACTGGAAGACACCTGGCACATCGGTCTCGGGGCGTTACAACACTCCACCACTACGAGAAGATCTCGTCCCGAGATCTAGAATGGCACCAGAGGGACAATGGAAGAGAAATAGAAGAGGTAAAACTAAGTTGCTTCTTTGACAAACGAGAGAAACCACGATACTTGAGAGGTTGAACAAATTGGAAGAAAGAAAGAAACGGAGAAGAATAAAGTTAAAAGCACTCCATTACGAAAAGGGGAAAAGAAAGAACCGATTCGGGTAGCACTTCGGTTGATAAGATATGAAAGACCTGATAAAATGAAAGAGCTTGAGAAAAGGGACACAACACTCCGGTTAAAAGGATAAGCACGAACAGAACATGGTCCTGACAATCCGAGAAGATGGGTTGAGGAGAGCAACATCACAATGCCTCCGGAACGGAAGAATAGAAGATAGATAATTGAAATAGGAGAATTGAGAATAAAATGCCAACTTGTGCCACAAAAGAGTTTGAAAAGGCATATTTAGGAGAAGGTTCGAACGGAGTTATTGGAAACCCAACATCGAAAAGATAAGCTTTAAGTGGGCTTATGGAAAGCATCCCCAAATCAAGAGGTGAAATTCTGCCACTGACGAAAATAGTAGATTGGATTGATGTCACCAAGGAGACGAGAAACTATTTCACTGGGAGGATAAAAGAAGAACTTGGGTCCTTTATGAACACCATAATAGCAACCATCCTTAGGGAAGGCTTAAGGTGAAATATAACCCAAGATAACTCCAAGGAAGAGATTGATGGATTTTAATATCCCATTCTAGACCACATGTGAATCATGAAACATGACCTCAAATTATCAAGAATGACATAATACCACCTCCAATGATACGATAGAACGAATTGCACTCCGGATTGCAAGATGAAGAATGGTTGACCTCCTCTGAAAAGAATCTTAAAGAACGTTGTGAGAATGAAATTAAATCCTTGATGAACCATCATGTAGAACCTCCATGAAGAACTCCGGTAACAAAACATGATCAAATGGAAGGAAAAAAAGAAGTTGAAAACACAAGGTGAAGCCTTGTAATGATTTAGATGGATCTTCGTGGTGAAATAATTGAAAAAGGTTGGAACTCCGGGAAGAAGAGAAGATGAACAATTGAAATCAGGAATTTCATGAGCCTCCAGAATAAAGAATTAAACGCTTGGATGAAACAAGAATAAGAATTACATTATGCGTATCCTTCACCAATTTAAATTGATGATAATCAACGGATTTGACATATTACTTATTCTCGTAGAAAAGATTAAGAGAGATATAACATAAACTTAATGGACCACCGGTAGGATTGAAACAACGAATGAATTGATACAATAATAAAGGAAGAGAAATCTTGAATGAACCATCGGTAAGAATTAAAAATGAACGAAGAGAAGATAAAGAAACACCGAGAAGAATTAGCAAATGAATGAAGATGCTTGAGAGAATTTATATACATGAGAACGAAGAGATCACGAGCTAATAAGAGAAAACCTGAAAGATGCACCGGTAAGATTGAAGAATGATGACTGAAAGCTGAGAATGAATAAATCTGAGATGGTGGCCTTCAGAGGAAATAAATGGAAAACAACTCATGAAATGCTCTGGGTGGTTGAAAAGAATTCTGACAATCGAAAATGATTATGAGAGGATGGTCTCGAACTAGAGCCATGAATCTCTGAGAGAACGAATAAGATATGGATGTAAAACTCTTCTTCGGTCTTCAAATGCAGATAATGATGATGAGAAACACCACCATGAATTGTTGAGGCACTCCGGAATGAATAATGGAAAGGTTGAGCCAACGATGAAAAGAATTTAACGGATCTTGGAGAAAGGCATTTGACTGATGATAACTCATTCTTATGTCAAACTTCCAAAAGAATTTGAGGATAACTCCAGAAAAATAAGAAGAGTCAGGTAAGATCCTGGGAAAAAAACCTGTGGGTTAGGGCCCACTCAAAAGAAACACCGTTGGATGATTTAAAAGAGAGAATGCACCGGTTGAATTAAATGACTTGAATGAGATAACATCCTTGAAAGATCTTGAATGAATGGAAACACGATTCTTCGAGATATCTAGAGCACTCCGGAACAAATGAGTAGCGAGAAGTGAATGATTATGAGGTGCACCGGCAAGAGAAAGCATAGAAACGAGGAAAGGATATGATCGACAAAGCTTGAATTGGATCCACCGGAGAAGAAAAAGAACGAATAATGATAACTTGAAGCTCTGTCAGAATCTTCATGAGAATCACCGGGTAAGAACATGAAGGAAAAGAATGGAGAGATTTCTCATCAATAAGATGATACTTGATTGAGAAATCTGAGTCGTTGAAGAAAAAAGGGTGGGAGGGTGGGAAAACAAAGGCAACTTGGGATGGATGAAACAAACACCGTTGAGAAGAAATGATAATTGATATTGCAAATGTTGAAGTGATCGGATCCACTTGAAGGGAAGCTCACCGGTTGAGAAGAAATTGAAATGACAAACTCGATGATCGAGAAGGATTAGTATTCACATAGAAATGTGAGAACACCGCTTAGGAAAAGGTATGGAATCAACATTTGACTTCTAAGCAACTCGAATACCACAACTCAAAAGCAAAACAAAGGATTGGCTTGCAAAATAAGCCGGAGCAAACATATGATAGAGATTTCGTCCGAAGTTTTCGTGGTGGGGCCTACACGGGCTCGATCGTACAGCACCATCATGTACAAGGCAGTGCACATGACATACGAAGCATCCCTGAGTCGGCATAGCCAAGGACTCTTTAAGACACAACGAGACCACTGTAAAACTAACCGTGGATAGGCGGACCACTAGACGTCGAACCCCAATTTCATATCATACATCTGACGGAAAGATATCCTAAGAGCTACTTGAATTCCCACTTATAAACTCCCTAAACTTTCCGGTTATGCAATCAGGTGTTGGGGATACAGGGGAAGCATAATATCTCACCCAAAACTAGCAAATCCTACATCCAGCTGTATCCATCCTTCAACACATAACCAAGAAACCTTCGGAAATCGTCTACCTCAACCTTCGAAAAAGCATCCGTTATATGAGTTATGGCAATACTCTCGAACTCCCGCCCCAGTACTGGGTGGCGTCGAGGTTATCTCACCAACAACTGCATAAAAGAGATTTTCGATGTCGGCGAAACTAAACTCAGGTATTTCAGAACTGCAACGATAAAATTGTGACGACAACACGTCGGAGCTCAACTCCCCGGGACACTGTCACAACCCCTAAATGTCAGGAGGCACCAAGAACAATGTTCTCGTCACAAAACCATCGGAACGATTCCAAGATACCCGCGTGATCCTAAAAAAATTTAGTGAAAATTTGAGAAGAGAAGAGTCAAAACTCTACGTCAGGATGCCTCACCAGAGCGACGAAGGGACTGAGGAGTAAAAAGAATTCCTAAAATCTCCGATATATATAATCCTAAATGACTCAAAACATTTTTTCTAGACTCAACAATGCCAATGATTCGATCAAGCAGGGGGCTCCTAAGGTCGGGGAAGGCTCTGATTACCAACTTGTAATGCCCTCGATGCGGCTATATCTCCTACGTGTCGAAGCACGACTTAGAGGCATAACCGCATTGAAAGCAATGTCGCAAGTAAGGTAATCTTCACAACAACCCATGTAATAATATAAGGGAAAAGATGCATAGTTGGCTCACAATCGCCACTTCACACAATTACATGAATAAAGCATTACATCAACCAGATACAATCAAGGTCCGACTACGGAACCAAAATAAAAGAAGAGTACCCCAAAAGCTACACAGATCCTCGATCGTCCTGACTGGGCGCCACTACTGATCAACTAGAACGAAACAACACAAAGGACAAGATCTTCATTGAGCTCCTCCTTGAGCTTGATTGCGTCATCTGCACAGTTCAACGGCACCTGCAAACTGGTTTTGGAAGTATATGTGAGTGACGGGGACTCAGCAATCTCACACCCTCGCAATCAAGACTATTTAAGCTTATAGGAAGGGTAAAAGGTATGAGGTGGAGCTGCCGCAAGCGACTAGCATATTTGGTGGCTAACATACACAAATGAGAGCGAGAAGAGAAGGCAAAAGCACGGTCGAACAACTATGATCAAGAAGTGATCCTAGAACAACCTACGTCAAACATAACTCCAACACCGTGTTCACTTACCGGACTCCGCCGGAAAGAGACCATCACGGTTACACACGTGGTTGATGTATTTTAATTAAGATCAACTTCAGGTTTTCTACAACCGGACATTAACAAATTCCCATCTACCCATAACCGCGGGCACGGCTTTCGAAAGTTCAAATCCCTGCAGGGGTGTCCCAACTTAGCCCATCACAAGCTCTCACGGTCAACGAAGGATATTCCTTCTAGCGGGAAGACCCGATCAGACTTGGAATCCCGGTTACAAGACATCTCAACAATGGTAAAACAAGTCCAGCAACACCGCCCGAATGTGCCGACAAATCCAGATAGGAGTTGCACATATCTCGTTCTCAGAGCACACTCAGATGAGCTCTCCATACAACTAAAACCAAACCTCGAGTTTCCCCGAGGGGGCGCTGCGCAGGGCTCTAGTTTGGACCAACGCTCAGAGGAGCAGTGGCCTGGGGCGGTAACATAATGATGACCCTCAGGAGCGCGACTCCCAAGGGAAAAGAAAAGGCTAGGTGGCGAATGGTAAAACTAATGTTGGGCATTGCTGGAGGAGTTTTATTCAAGGCGAACTGTCAAGGGGTTCCCATTATAACCCAACCGCATAAGGAACGCAAAATCCGGGAACATAACACCGATATGACGGAAACTAGGGCGGCAAGAGTGGACCAAAACACCAGGCATAAGGCCGAGCCTTCCACCCTTTACCAAGTATATAGATGCATTAATTAAATAACAGATATTGTGATATCCCAACAATCCCAACAAAATATCCATGTTCCAAACATGGAACAAGCTCCAATCTTCACCTGCAACTAACAACACTATGAGAGGGGCTGAGCAAAGCGGTAACATAGCCAAACAACGGTTTGCTAGGACAAGGTGGGTTATAGGCTTGGTTCAACAATATGGGAGGCATGATAAGCAAGTGGTAGGTATCACAGCTTAGGCATAGCAAAAGAGCGAGCATCAAGCAAGCAAAGATAGAAGTGATTTCGAGGGTATGGTCATCTTGCCTGAAATCCCGCAAGGAAGAAGAATGAGTCCATGAAGGAGACAAACGGACATATTCAAATGGGTCCTCACAAACGCGACGTTAATGGAACCAACCCGAAGAAGCAACACCGGAAAGAAGCATACAACATAGTAAACAACCAACACATGAACATGGTATGATATGCGGTATGCGATGCATATGCATGACTTACAAAGGAATGATTGAACCTAGCCTCAACTTGGAAATCCAAGAGTTCCACTGGAAAGGTGAGGTGATTTCGGTTGAAATCAATATAAAGATCACCGGAATCGGATGCACGGTTTGGAAATGGCAAGCAAAACAAATATGGCACCGGTCTGCGATTAACAGCAAGTAGCCATCTAAATGCATCAAGATAAATATGCTATAGCACTCAAACATGACAAAAAAATACCTGGAAGGGATCCACTCATGATGCTTGACAAAAGATGAACACTGAGCTACGACTAATTCACTCAATAACAGGTTCAAACAAGCATGGAAAAAGTGCAAATGATAACAGGTTTCCGACTTAGTGAAATTAACACAAGTCTGGAATTTATCATCAGGAAGCACACTTTAGAGCATGAAAACTACATGCTACAGGAACATATCATGGCAAAGAAAGGCATGGCATGAAGCTACTCAAAGCACTTAACAAAAGTCCCTTAGTGACCTTGAGCCAAAAGGGATCAGAAAATACAATTGCAAGCATGTAAACAGATTCAGACTTAGTGAAAAACTGGAGCATGTAAAACAGATTAACAAGTAGGCATGTTTACGAGCTCGATGCACTCACTACAAAGCATGGCATGACAAACTAAGAATACACCCATTAAGAAGACATGGCATAGAAGCTAGACATGGCAAGAAGAATAACATAGCATGCACGGATCAATAGCAACATCCACGGCAAAATCACTAAACATGTCAACAATCTGCCAGGATCATTTTATAGCAAAAGTAGAGCTCGATTGACTCAAGCTAGGGTGCTCCATAAATGCAAACAAAGACATGGATGGATAGGGCACCATAATGTTAACAAATCACCCTTACTGATCATCCTCAAAAGAGGCACGGATCACTAGAAAACAACATGAAAATATGGCATACCGACAAAATCAGGACAAGGACTTAGAGAAACTCTAAGTCCCTGAAATCAGCATTACCGATTACGCTACTTTGCAAGCTTGTTCTAGTCACCACAAATATCACAAAAATACATAGCAAGCACCTCTGTAAAGATGGCATGGAATATAACAAAACACATGTAGAGCACAGGGTCATAGCATGCACACATTAATCATGGCAAAAATGACAAAATGCCATTTGCTGAAACAGATCTGACAAAATACTCACATAACCCTCTTCCAACCGCATTTCAGGCATCAAGATGAGCTCAAATTAAAATGATGCAATGAGATGAAATGATATACTCGTTGAGGGGAACATTTTGATATGCTACACGCACGAATCGGAGCTACGATGACAGAGTTACGATGCCATGAACAGTGGCTCGAAATACTGCAGAAAGAAAAGACTTAGTGAAAAAAATGCAAGGGAAAACGGGACTGGGCTTCACCTCGTGGGCTTCGGCCCAGGGAGTAGAGAGGCTGGCTGGGCCTTGCACAGGCGCGGCCCAGGGGCGAACTGCCGAGGCCCGAGGAGGCGCTCGTCCTCCTCCTCCCGCTCGAGTAGGAGGGCGACGACGATGGCGGCGGCGGAGCGTTGGGTCTCCGGTGAGGGCAAGTGAGGGTTGGGGTCGCGGGGAGGCACCGGAAACGGACGGATCCGGGTGTGGGGACCCCAGATCTGGATTCGGCTCGGGCGGAGGAGCTTCGACAACGGCGGAACTCCGGTGAGCTCGAGGCCATGGTGGGGCGGCGAGGTCCGGCGAGGCGGCCGGCTTCCGGTCACCGGAGAGGCGCGGCGGCTCAGGCACCCGGGTGGAGCGGGCGGCGACGAACGGGCCCGACGCGGCTCAGGCGGGCCAGAGATGGGCCTGGCGGGCCCGCGCGGCGATGTGGTCATGGCGGGGACAGGTGGCAAGCTGTGGTTGGAGGAGCGCGGCGGCGGGGCGACGTGGCGACGTCTGATTCGCCGGAGTGAGGTGGCTGACTGGGGTGGACATGTCCGGCCGGTGGTGGGGAGTTTTGTCCGACAGCGCGAGGAGTGGGGCTAGGGTTTGATCTGCGCGGAAATTTCGGAGGGAGACACATATTTATAGGTAGAGGGAGCTAGGAGAGTCCAAATGAGGTGCGGTTTTCGGCCACGCGATCGTGATCAAACGACCGAGATGATGGAGGGGGTTTAGGTGGGTTTTGGGCCACTTTGGAAGGGTGTTGGGCTGCAACGCACAAGAGGCCTTTTCGGTCCCTCGGTTAACCGTTGGAGTATCAAACGAAGTCCAAATGGCACGAAACTTGACAGGCGGTCTACCGGTAGTAAACCAAGGCCGCATGACCAGTCTCGGTCCAATCCGGAAATGTTTAACACCCGCACACGAAAAGAGGTAAAAGGAGACGTGGATGACATAGGAACGCCGGATTGCAAAACGAACAACGGGGAAAATGCTCGGATGCATGGGACGAACATGTATGCAAATGAAATGCACATGATGACATGATATGCAATGCATGACACGCAAGCAACGACAAGGCAACAACAGCGAATAACTGGAAGACACCTGGCACATCGGTCTCGGGGCGTTACACAGGTGCAGCAGCTTGGACCTCCGGGGCGTGAGATGGGACGACAGAAGGAGTCACTGGTACAGTCGACGGTGCGGGGCGCTCACTCGATAAGGGTACAGCGAAAGTTACAGAGGCCCCGCCCGCGTCTTCAGATTGACGGACGGTTGGTGTTGTCATTGGTCCTTGCTGAGACGCCTTGCCAGCTGCTACCTTTTTGCTCTTTCTGGGCTTAGGAGCCACATCTTCATCGTCGTCTGGGAGATCGATGACGTTGGGTGGAGCTGCAGGGAAGATCAGTCGACCCCAAAGAAACCACTCGAATTCAATCGACCAAGTAATGAAGAACAAGATCATAAGAGTTTTTACCTGGGTTGGAGGTAACCGCGTCTTCCATCTCCTTGTCTTGGTACTGGTAGGAAGAGGTTCCTGATGTAGCGGCACTGCAAACGTCCGCACTCAGTCGGTTAGGTTCTGTTGCTCGAGTCGACAAAAAGAACAGGTCAGATGATTACCCGGAGAGGGTGGGGACGACCACTTTGATCCTGGGTAAAGCCTTTGGTGGTTTGGAGGAGGTGGCCTTCGGTGCTTTTGGCGCTGGAGGCGGCACGACCTTGAGCTGCTTTGGGGCCTTCTCAATCGGCACTAGGGAAGACGTCCGGGGGTGCTTCAAAGATTGCCCAGTCGGCGTGGTCGCCAGGTCCGGGGTTCTCTCCGGGTCATGAGCGTGCTTGGAACTCCTCTCTCTGCGGGGAGGCGAGTCGACCTCTTCGTCATCAGTCGAGTCGTCGCTCTCCTCGTCCTCCTCGGCATCCAAGTGCCACTCGCCGCTCTCACCCCCGCTCGCTCCTTCCTCGACGTCTTGCCCCTGCACTCCATTGGGCATCGAGTACATGTCAATGAGATCCTGAAAAGACAACGAGCAAAAGAAATACAGTCGGCCATCAACAAAGTGTCACACAGTGAATCGGTAAGGTACTTGGCAAAGCAGAATCATACCTATTCCGGCTGGCGTGAGTGGTCGAATGGAATCACCCTCCTAGACCCCCGGGGATTGTCTTTGTTGCTAGTGATTCCCCTCAGTCACTTCTCCAAGTTGTCTTCACTGACGTCCTCTGGGTGGATCCGAGTGGAGTCCTCGAGTCCCGAGTACATCCACATCGGATGGTCACGGGCCTGAAGCAGTTCGATGCGTTGACTGAGAAAAACCTCCAGCAGGTCCATCCCAGTCACCCCGTCGCGGACAAGTTGGACGACCCGCTCGACCAACACCTTGACATGTGCCTTCTCTTCTGGGACCACCCTCAAGGAGGAGGGCTTCTCCACTTGAGCTAGGGAAAAGGGAGGAAGTCCAGTCGACTGGCCCGGGGTCCGCTGGTCCTTACAGCAAAACCAAGTCGACTGCCAGCCCTGGACCGAGTCGGGAAGGATCATCGCTGGGAAGGTAGTCTTGTTCCTCATCTGGATACCAAGGCCCCCGCACATCTGGATCACGTGTGTCCTCTCGTCACTCGGGTTGGCCTTCTTGACCGACTGGGAGGGACAGGTGACGATGTGTTTGAAGAGACTCCAGTGCGGTCAACAACCCAAGAAATTTTCACACATCAACACAAAAGTAGCCAGATAGACTATGGTGTTTGGAGTGAAGTGGTGGAGTTGAGCCCCAAAGAAGATTAGAAAGCCACGAAAGAAAGGATGGGAGGCAAAGAAAACCCGCGGTCGACGTGGGTGGCGAGGAGAACGCACTCACCCTCCCGCGGCTGCGGCTCGGTCTCGTTGCCCGGGAGCCGCGCCGATTTGTGGGGGATCAGTCCCCCCTCCACCAGATCGTCGAGGTCGTCCTGGCTGATCGTCGAGTGGATCCAGTCGCCCTGGATCCAGCCCGGCGGCAGGCCGGATCTTGACGACGATCTACCCCAGCTGGTCCTCTTTCCCTTCGCCTTCGCGGCCTCCTTCTTCGCGTGCTCCAACGCCACTGTCTTCTCTTTCCCCATGGTGGCAGATCGAGTCTGAGCGAGGTTGCGACGCCTAGAGCGGAAGCGAGCGCGGCGGAGAAGTCTGAGGAAGAAGGAAGAAAAGGGAGCGCGTTGTGCAAAGACCTGGTCCGGTGCCTTTTATAAGTTCATTCCCCGAGTGACTGACTGGTAGGCCCAAACGATCTAAACAAATCCCGCAACAGTCTCGCGCGCAATACGTGGCCAAAAAGGTGGCACGGGGATCGAGGTGACCTGCCTAATCCGGCCCGATTACCACGGCCCCGCCCTTCTGGCGTGCTTCCCAAAATTCGAATCCCACGAAATCCGCAAAGAGTAGAGCAACTTGTCAGACTGAAAACATCCTCCACATTATCATTCGGAACTCTACCGTGAAAGTTCACTCGACAAAAACTAAGAATGGACCAAGGCGACTGAAAAAGAAGTTGATGTTATCTCCTCAGTTCATTGATCCAGAGCAAGATATACTCATAGCACGAAGAATGAGTCGGAAGTGTTCTCAACTCCTTCCTCACTCAAACCCTGATCCATTCGGGGGCTAATGATGAAGCTATGTACCTAGGGTAGGGTCATGGATCTGTCTAAGATACCCTCCCCAAGGTAACCTCTAAAAGGACCAGAAGCAGTCGAAGAAAAATCATCATCCACTCGACCATAAAGCTATGTTCCACTCGACAGTCTTGAAGACACTCGACGATACAAGAAACCACTCGGAGTGTAGAAGGCCTAACGTCACTCAGGATGACAACGGTCGGTCATTCACTCTATAACCTTAAAGATCATTTATATCTCTTTATTACTAGTGTTACTAGTAACGCCCTGCCTTAATATACATTGAACCCTTTGTAACATGGGCTGGCTGGGGTCCTGGCGCACTCTATATAAGCCACCCCCCTCCTCCGGGACAAGGGTTCGCACCCCCTGTAACTCACACGCATATATCCAGTCGACCGCCTCCGGGCTCCGAGACGTAGGGCTGTTACTTCCTCCGAGAAGGGCCTGAACTCGTAAAACTCGCGTGTACAACTCCTCCATAGCTAGGATCTTGCCTCTATATACCTACCCCCATTCTACTGTCAGACTTAGAACCACGACACCGTCAGCGGGATGCATCGGACAATCGACTCGAGCCAAACCCATGGAACGCAGCCAGACTCTGAAGATTCTACGCCTAGTGCCAGACTCTATGTTCGTCTCCTTACCCCCGTCATTTTTTTTGCATATCCGTTATCTGTCTTTTCTCTCTTTCTCTCTTCTTCTTTTCTTCTCCTCAAGGCCTTAAAAGACTAACTTGTGTCTTGACTACACAATCTTGACGTGCTAACCGCGCTCATTATACCTGGGGGGCTTCTTATACAGAAGCTTAATATAACTATTTTTCTGGGCCTTATGCCCCACACATGTGTCATTCTTCCACATGTACCTTTTTCGCCATTATATGCATCGATATGACTTAAGTTTTGGCCAAGCTGGGTTGCCTGGCTCTTGTATTTATGCCCTACGTTCCCATTAATTTGGCTAGGGCATAAGGGGAGCACCTCTGCGATTGTTACTGCCGGGTCAGCCGAATGTGTACCTCAGACTGGGTGAAGCCGAAAGCTAGAGTTCTTAAGGGAATATTCGGTCAGTGAACAAAAGATGACTTTTATTTATTTTGATACATGCCCCCAGATGTTTATAGCCTGCGTCTATTTTCGCAGTTCAGACATGCACATTAGGGCATGCGTACCCAGGGAAAGGAACCCTTAACGGAACTATTCTCCTTGGAAGATGTTTCTTACTATCCATGTAATATAGCATAGCTAGTTAGGTACTTGTCTGTTCAAGCACTTATGACCCCTACACCTGGTTTCCACGCATACCCCGGTTTTTACATAACCAAGCGGGTATTCGGATACACTCCGGACTATCGGGTCCAGAGGTCGAAGCAAAAAGGTCCGCCATGACAAATGATTTACAATCCGGCTAGGGACATTATATATGTCACTTAAAGTACACAGTCACTAAGACTGACTAAATTCTTCTTCTATACCATCCAACAGGCTGTCTAGCCTACAATCCTGTTGGGAATACTTTGCGGCTAATTCTACTTGGTCATACACCAAACTGACGGGATCTCTTTCCCATCGGGCCCCACAGGTCCGACCTCGGCCATGTGGTTTGGGTCATCTTTGGTATATCGCGTCTTCACCATGGCCCAGTCTTCCCTTGCACCTTGTCGGTAGGCTAATATCTTCCATAATCGGAAGCGCCGCCACGCTCCCTTGAGCTTCTCTATAAGCTCCCCCATGCCTCGTGGCGGGGAGGCGGATGGCCACAAGGCTTGGGCAATACCCTGCATCACCTGCCGAACTTGTTCGTGCAGTTGTGAGAGCTCTGGTAGAAGATCACCCACAGACCCGGGCATCTCCTCCGCAGGACGACCCGTCAGCATACCTGTAGACATAACTCTGTTAGCCGGCTTCTTCGCCGAACTCTTTCAAAAGTTCGTTCAAGCACTTGCCGAAAATGCCGCGTCGAAGCCGCTTATTCTCCTTCATGGAGTCCGCGCCCAGCTGGATATTGGCGTCCTGGAGATTATTTTTCTCCTGCCTGACCCACGTAAGCACGCGTTCGCCAGCATTTAGATGTCGATTAGCACATTACGCATTCTCCGGCACGACCTCCGGATTCACTCCGGAGTCATCTGCAACATCTATTGTTAGATTTGCATGCATGCCACATACTATCTGGTACCTGTCATCCTTTGCAATGGAAACAAGTGTT
Source organism: Triticum urartu (assembly GCF_003073215.2). Taxonomy (NCBI): domain Eukaryota; kingdom Viridiplantae; phylum Streptophyta; class Magnoliopsida; order Poales; family Poaceae; genus Triticum; species Triticum urartu. The sequence continues at coordinate 49,560,056 of NC_053027.1, read as the reverse complement.
ACCAGAGTGGGCCTTCTCGGACTCCTTCAATGCAGCAACCGCGGCCCGTAGCTGGGCTTTGCACTCCTCCAGCTCTTGAGACAATTGGGTATTCTTCTCTGTAAGAACCTGCACATATAATGATCCTTAAATCAGTTGTGTCAACTGTTTCAAGTCTCAAGGGCTACTGATATATATAATTGTCAAATTTTGTTACCCGTATATCCTTTACATACTGGTCCGTGGCTCTGGCAAGACCGTTTTGAGCAGCACAGATGTACGCGTCTCCGGAGTTGAAGGCATCGAACGCCTCTTGGGAGAAACAAGCGTCACGAAGTACGGCCCGCCGACGCTTGTGATTCATGGCGCTCTCCACTTTGGAATTTGTAGCGGATAGTATATCCGCATCCTCTGTAGGAGGAGCATCCGGCGTTCGCCCCGTGTTAGCTTCCGCCTCTATGTCCGGCCCTGGAGCCCGACTAGTGGAGGCGTGATCGACAACCTCTCCGGATATAGTCCGGCGAGCGTTTTTCCTACTAGGAAACATGGACGTCATTATATTTTAAGAAAGAAAACAACCACGGGGAAAGGTTCTGTATCATACCTCTGCACCGGCGTCTTATTCCCGACCGCCTTCCTTTTTAGCCTACCCAGCTTCGGTGTCCCTTGTTGGCGAGTCACTGCGGGTTCGGCATGGCGTCCCGAGGGCCTTCCCTGTAAAACACCATATGTGTACGGTAGGTGAAGTGCATAAAAGGGGATCCTTCTCAGAAGTTGGGACTCCGGTTTTTCTTACATGCGATGCAGGGAGTAGCCCAGGATAATCGGCTATGATGGCCACCATGGCATCATCGCAACTCAATTGATAGAATGTCCTGTCAATCAGCTCCACAAATATGTTCAGATCCGCTTCAAGTCCGGGATCGAGGGCCCGGTCAGGGTCCTCCGGTTGTGGAGGTGGGATGTTGACCTCCCTTACGGCTTTTCACAGTTCCTGCCATGAAAGGCAAGGTGAGTATTTATGACAAAGAATGCGGGAAGGTTGGGAGTAAAAAGTGACAGCTCACCCAGCTTGGGGGGTTGTACATGGAGAATCCATCCCGTGGCTTAATACGGATGAACTCCTCTTCCTCTCCCTTGAACAAATCGGACAGAATTTTTGCTAGAGCAGCAACTGAGTCATGTCCCTTACGCCCGCAGCGGGTGGCATCATCTTCCCCGTTAAAGTGCCACATGGGGTGCCCTCGATATTGAAGTGGCTGCACCCCCCGCATTATACATATTGACATAACCTCGATTATTGTCAGTCCTAATTGAGCCAGCACTTTTATCCGGCCCATCAGGTAAAGGACTTCTCCGTTATCTTCCTCCTGAGGGCCCCGTGGGCGCCAGCTTTGGCGTTTCTTCAAAGGGGCATTGTCGAACTCGGGAAGACCCATCCGAATAGGATCTGCAAGGGGGATGTCCTCCATGTAAAACCACTCCAAAGGCCAGTCTTCGGACGTCTTCTTCAGGGTACCGGACAGGTATTCGGTCCCGGCGATGCGCCATATTTCGGCTCCGCCCACTTGATATATTGAACCCTCCTGTGTGCGGGGCACAAGGCAGAATAGCCTCTTCCACAGCTCGAAATGAGCTTCGCAGCCCAGAAACAGCTCAGAAAGAGCAACATAACCAGCGATGTGTAATATGGAAGCGGGGGTGAAATTATGCAACTGGAGCCATAAAACTCCAAGAGCCCGCGGAGGAACGGATGGATCGGAAATCCAAGTCCCCTTAGTAAATAAGGGACAAGGCATACCCGCTCCCCCTTGGAGGGATTGGGGAAGCTCTCTGCTTGCTCCCCGCCATTATAGGTGGCGAGCCCGGCTTGAACGGGGACCATATACCCTGGAGGGAGAAATCCCTGGGTCTGTAACTCTACTAATTGGCTGTGCGAGATGGAACACTTCTCCCAATCACCGGGCTTAGGGCTACGGGAGCGGGAGGAGGAGCTGCGATGGCCGGCCATGTTGGAATGGATTTTTCCGAGCGCGCTCCGATGGATACTCGCCGTGGGAGGATGGTGTGGTATGGATCTAAAAATCCCCGTCTCTTTAATAGACAGTTTACTTACATGCCTAGGGTGGCGAATGTAAAAATGCCCTAGCTCCTTGCATTCGCTCGACACATGGAAGATAGCCCTTATTGGGTGCGGAAGCCAAGAAGTGCAACATTTATGGGGAGCCGGACGCTACTCAGCAGATATTCAGAATTTGGAGAAGAACCCGCCTTGCAATGCCGAAGACAAATCTGTGCGCCAGACTCATCGTCATTGAAGCCTGGTTCGGGGGCTATTGAGGGAGTCCTGGATTAGGGGGTCTCCGAATAGCCGAACTATATCCTTTGGTCGGACAGTTGGACTATGAAGATACAAGATTGAAGACTTCATCCCGTGTCCGGATAGGACTCTCCTTGGCGTGGAAGGCAAGCTTGGCAATACGGATATGTAGATCTCCTCCCTTGTAACCGACTCTGTGTAACCCTAGCCCCCTCTGGTGTCTATATAAACCAGAGGGTTTAGTCCGTAGGACAACAACAATCATACCATAGGCTAGCTTCTAGGGTTTAGCCTCTACGATCTCGTGGTAGATCAACTCTTGTAATACTCATATCATCAAGATCAATCAAGCAGGACGTAGGGTATTACCTCCATCAAGAGGGCCCGGACCTGGGTAAACATCGTGTCCCCCGCCTCCTGTTACCATCCGCCTTACGCACAGTTCGGGACCCCCTACCCGAGATCCGCCGGTTTTGACACCGACAGCAAGCCATTGAGAACAAATGGATCTTCAAGAAGAAGACTGACGTTGACGGTAATATTACTATCTATAAAGCTCGACTTGTTGCAAAAGGTTTTCGACAAGTTCAAGGGATTGACTACGATGAGACTTTCTCACTTGTAGTGATGCTTAAGTCTTTCCGAATCATGTTAGCAATTTCCGCATTTAATGATTATGAAATTTGGCAAATGGATGTCAAAACTGCATTCCTGAATGGATTTCTAGAAGAAGAGTTATATATGATACAACTGGAAGGTTTTGTCGATCCAGAGGGAGCTAACAAAGTGTGCAAGCTCCAACGATCCATTTATGGACTGGTGCAAGCCTCTCGGAGTTGGAATAAACACTTTGATAGTGTGATCAAAGCATTTGGTTTTGTACAGACTTTTGGAGAAGCCTGTATTTACAAGAAAGTGAGTGGGAGCTTTGTAGTATTTCTGATATTATATGTCGATGACATATTGTTGATTGGAAATGATATAGAATTTCTGGATGGCATAAAGGGATACTTGAATAAGAGTTTTTCAATGAAAGACCTCGGTGAAGCTGCTTATATATTGGGCATCAAGATCTATAGAGATAGATCAAGACGCTTAATTGGACTTTCACAAAGCACATACCTTAACAAAGTTTTGAAGAAGTTCAAAATGGATCAAGCAAAGAAAGGGTTCTTGCCTGTGTTACAAGGTGTGAAGTTGACTAAGACTCAATGCCCGACCACTACAGAAGATAGAGAGAAGATGAAAGATGTTCCCTATGCTTTAGCAATAGGCTCTATCATGTATGCCTTGCTGTGTACCAGACCTGATGTGTGCCTTGCTATAAGTTTAGCAGGGAGGTACCAAAGTAATCCAGGAGTGGATCACTGGACAGCGGTCAAGAACATCCTAAAATACCTGAAAAGGACTAAGGATATGTTTCTTGTTTATGGAGGTGACAAAGAGCTAGTCGTAAATGGTTACGTCGATGCAAGCTTTGACACTGATCCGGACGATTCTAAATCAAAAATCGGATACGTGTTTACATTGAACGGTGGAGCTGTCAGTTGGTGCAGTTCTAAACAAAGCTCGTGGCGGGATCTACGTGTAAAGCAGAATACATAGCTACTTCGGAAGCAGCAAATGAAGGAGTCTGGATGAAGGAGTTCATATCCGATCTAGGTGTCATACCTAGTGCATCGGGACCAATGAAAATCTTTTGTGACAATACTGGTGCAATTGCCTTGGCGAAGGAATCCAGATTTCACAAGAGAACCAAGCACATCAAGAGACGCTTCAATTCCATCCGGGATCTAGTCTAGGTGGGAGACATAGAAATTTGCAAGATACATATGGATCTGAATGTTGCAGACCCGTTGACTAAGCCTCTTCCATGAGCAAAACATGATCAGCACCTAGGCTCCATGGGTGTTAGAATCATTATTGTGTAATCTAGATTATTGACTCTAGTGCAAGTGGGAGACTGAAGGAAATATGCCCTAGAGGCAATAATAAAGTTATTATTTATTTCCTTATATCATGATGAATGTTTATTATTCATGCTAGAATTGTATTAACCGGAAACATAATACTTGTGTGAATACATAGACAAACAGAGTGTCACTAGTATGCCTCTACTTGACTAGCTCATTGATCAAAGATGGTTATGTTTCCTATCCATTAACATGAGTTGTCATTTGATTAATGGGATCACATCATTAGGAGAATGATGTGATTGACTTGACCCATTCCGTTAGCTTAGCACTCGATCGTTTAGTATATTGCTATTGCTTTCTTCATGACTTATACATGTTCCATTATGCAACTCCCGTTTACCAGAGGAACACTTTGTGTGCTACCAAACGTCACAACGTAACTGGGTGATGATAAAGGTGCTCTACAGGTGTCTCCGAAGGTACTTGTTGGGTTGGTGTATTTCGATATTAGGATTTGTCACTCCGATTGTTGGAGAGGTATCTCTGGGCCCACTCGGTAATGCACATCACTTAAGCCTTGCAAGCATTGCAACTAATGAGTTAGTTGCGGTATGATGTATTACGGAACAAGTAAAGAGACTTTCCGGTAATGAGATTGAACTAGGTATTGAGATACCGACGATCGATCCTCGGGCAAGTAACATATCGATGACAAAGGGAACAACGTATGTTGTTATGCGGTTTGACCGATAAAGATCTTCGTAGAATATGTGGGAGCCAATATGAGCATCCAGGTTCCGCTATTGGTTATTGACCGAAGACGTGTCTCGGTCATGTCTACATAGTTCTCGAACCCGTAGGGTCCACACGCTTGACGTTTCGATGATAGTTATATTATGAGTTTATATGTTTTGATGTACCGAAGGTTGTTCGGAGTCCCGGATATGATCATGCACATGACGAGGAGTCTCGAAATGATTGAGACATGAAGATTGATATATTGGAAGCCTATATTTGGATATCGGAAGTGTTCCGGGTGAAATCGGGATTTTACCGGAGTACCGGAGGGGTTACCGGAACCCCCCGGGGGTTAATGGGCCATAGTGGGCCTTAGTGGAGAAGAGGAGAGGCGGCCAAGGCAAGGTCCGCGTGCCCCTCCCCCTAGTCCGAATAGGACAAGGAGAGGGGGGCGGCGCCCCCCCTTTCCTTCTTCTCCTCCACCTCTTTCCCCTCTTCTGCTAATCCAACAAGGAAAAGGGAGGGAGTCCTACTCCCGGTGGGAGTAGGACTCCTCCTAGCACACCCCTCCTGGCCGGCTGCACCTTCCCCCTTGATCCTTTACATATGGGGGCAGGGGGCACCCTAGAGACACAACAATTGATCGTTTGATCTTTTAGCCGTGTGCGGTGCCCCCCTCCACCATAGTCCACCTCGATAAAACTATAGCGGTGCTTAGGCGAAGCCCTGCATCGGTAGAACATCATCATCGTCACCACGCCGTCGTGCTGACGAAACTCTCCCTCAACACTCGGCTGGATTGGAGTTCGAGGGACATCATCGGGCTGAACGTGTGCTGAACTCGGAGGTGTCGTGCGTTTGGTACTTGATCGGTCGGACCGTGAAGACGTATGACTACATCAACCGCGTTGTGCTAACACTTCCTCTTTCGGTCTACGAGGGTATGTGGACAATACTCTTCCCTCTCGTTGCTATGCATCACCAAGATCTAGTGTGTGCATAGGAAATTTTTTGAAATCACTACGTTCCCCAACAGAGATCCCATCTTGGGGCCTTTTCCGGAGCTCCGTTGGAGGGGGCATCGATCACGGAGGGCTTATACATCAACACCATAGCCTCTCCGATGATGTGTGAGTAGTTTACCTCAGACCTTCGGGTCCATAGTTATTAGTTAGATGGCTTCTTCTCTCATTTTGGATACAAAGTTCTCCACGATTCTCGTGGAGATCTATTCGATGTAATCTTCTTTTGCGGTGTGTTTGTTGAGATCGATGAATTATGGGTTTATGATCAAGTTTATCTATGAACAATATTTGAATCTTCTCTGAATTATTTTATGTATGATTGGTTATCTTTGCAAGTCTCTTCGAATTATCAGTTTGGTTTGGCCTACTAGATTGATCTTTCTTGCAATGGGGGAAGTGCTTAGCTTTGGGTTCAATCTTGCAGTGTCCTTTCCCAGTGACAGTAGGGGCAGCAAGGCATGTATTGTATTGTTGCCATCGAGGATAACAAGATGGGGTTTATATCATATTGCATGAGTTTATCCCTCTACATCATGTCATCTTACTTAAAGCGTTACTCTGTTCTTTTGAACTTAATACTCTAGATGCATGCTGGATAGCGGTCTATGTGTGGAGTAATGGTAGTAGATGCAGGCAGGAGTCGGTCTACTTGTCTCGGACATGATGCCTATATACATGATCATACCTAGATATTCTCATAACTATGCTCAATTCTGTCAATTGCTCAATGGTAATTTGTTTACCCACCGTAATACTTATACTCTCGAGAGAAGCCACTAGTGAAACCTATGGCCCCCGGGTCTATTTTCCATCATATTAATCTCCAGTCAACAAGCTATTTCTGGTGCCGTTTTATTTCGCTTTATTTACTTTGCATCTTTATCATAAAAATACCAAAAATATTATCTTATCATATCTATCAGATCCACTTTCGTAAGTGATCGTGAAGGGATCAACAACCCCTTTATTGCATTGGTTGCGAGGATTTTATTTGTTTGTGTAGGTGCGAGGGACTCGTGTGTGGCCTCCTACTGGATTGATACCTTGGTTCTCAAAAACTGAGGGAAATACTTACGCTACTTTGCCACATCACCCTTTCCTCTTCAAGGGAAAACCAACATAGTGCTCGAAAGGTAGCAAATGTCACTGTATGATTTTTGCCGAGTCTGTAAAATACCCTTTGAGGGCAGCATAGAGGAACCACATCGTAATTATGTGGAGGGATTTATTGATATGATTGCTGTAGGGGAAACGAGGAAAGTTTCCGATGCAAGAATTACTAGCATACATTTTCCTATTCTACATTACTTTGCAATATTTGCTAGTAGATGCTTAATTGCTCGCAGGAACAGTGGAAATCTTAGTGCTCCTGATATTGTTATTTTGTGCCATGCTTTGTTTCGAGATACCACTTTTAGTTTAGGCACTATTGTTGCTAAACGGTTAAATCTGAACCGTACAAAGGGTCCCGTCTTTGGAGGCATCTTTGCCTCGCGCCTTGCACACTTTAACATACCTATTAGGCATTATGAGAAAGAGGAAAAGTTGATGCCTCCTTTTTTTTCTAGATTATAAGAGTATGGTAGCACATGATTTTTTTGTTAAGGATAAGAAGAAGATGCTTAAATATAGACTGATATTTGATAAAAATTACTTTGAGACTATTACCTTGTCTGCTCCCTCTTTGTTCAACATATTTTCAGGCACGTACATTGTTTTGTCGGAGGCCGTTCATGCATACTGGAGCCTGACATCAGCTCCAGAGCCTGAGCCGGAGCCACCACTTGATCCTCACAGTCAGTTTGTTTATCAGTGGGATCCGGAGGAGATCGCCAACCAGTGGCACCCTGAGGACACTCCTCCGTACACTTGAGAGGGCGGCTTTCAGCCGTGGCCATAGACCAACTTAGGCCAAAAGCCTAAGCTTGGGGGAGTATGTATTCCTCACCGACATTACATTCATGTTCACACACTCATGCCAGTTGTCGGTGCTCATACTTTTTCATTGTACCATCCATGCTAGTTTATTTTCTTTTTTGCCATTCTTCTTGTGTGTTTGAAAAACCTTAAGAAAAACAAAAAAATTAGTTATAATTTTTAGCTAGTTTACTTTCTATTCTTGTAGTAGTAGTAATTAAAAAGAAAACCCAAAAAGATTTCCCGTTCTTCTTTTGCTTGTTGGGAGTTGTCCCGTGTAAATAGTTTTGTTTCTTTTCTTTTCTTTGGGGGTCGAGAGGAGAAAACCATGATGAAAATGTTGAGTGGCTCTCATATGCATTATTGTTGATCTAACAAAGAGCCCGTATTACCTTGTTGAAAGTGCAACTATCCCTAGGTGGTTTTGGTAATTCATAACAACATATAGCTCATTGAGCTAATGCTATTCCAAGATGATTATTTCAGGAAAGCTCAATGATTGGCATGGCATGGATGTGAAAGTGGAACCCTCAAAATACTAAGGACAAAGGATTGGCTCAATCTCAAAAGCTCAAGACTCTTCATTTTATATTTTAGTGATCCAAGATCACATTGAGTCTTTAGGAAAAGCCAATACTATCAAGGAGGGATGAGGTGTTGCTTAATGAGCCTCTTGCTTCATGTGCTTAGTGATATGCTGCAAAACCCTCAACTACTTTCCCATATCCACATATGACCTAAACCCTAAGCCAAACTCGGTCCTACCGATTCTTCCTATCCGGCGTCACCGAGTTTCATTTGTCATTAGCCACTGCCAAACCCTAGCAATTCGGTCCTACCGATAAGGATCTCGGTCTCACCGAGATGGGGTTGCAAACTCTCTGTTTCCCTTTCGTAACTTTTCGGTCTCACCGAAAGAGCGAATCGGTCCCACCGAGATTGCAATGTAAACTCAGTGTTTCCCCTTTGTAACTTTTCGGTCTCACCGAGTTCCACTCAGTCTCACCGAAAGAGCAAATTGGTCCCACCGAGTTTGCCTGACCAACTCTCTGGTTAGCTAATTACCAAATTCAGTCCCACCGAGTTTGTGTAATCGGTCTCACCGAGATTACGTTATGCCCAAACCCTAACCACATCGGTCCTACTGAGTTGCTTGTCAGTCCCACCGAAAATCTCTAATGGTCACTAGGTTAACATTTTCGGTCCGACCGAGTTTATTGATTCGGTCCCACCGAGATTGGAAAACTGTGTAACGGTTGGATTTTGTGTGGAGGCTATATATACCCCTCCACCTCCTTCTCATTCGATGAGAGAGCCATCAGAACACACACATCATTCCAACTCATATGTTCTGAGAGAGAACCACCTACTCATGTGTTGATACCAAGACATTCCATTCCTACCATATGAATCTTGATCTCTAGCCTTCCCAAGTTGCTTTCCACTCAAACCCTCTTTCCACCAAATCCTATGAGAGAGAGTTGAGTGTTGGGGAGACTATCATTTGAAGCACAAGAGCAAGGAGTTCATTACCTACACACCATTTGTTACTTCTTGGAGAGTGGTGTCTCCTAGATTGGCTAGGTGTCACTTGGGAGCCTCCGACGAGATTGTGGAGTTGAACCAAGGAGTTTGTAAGGGCAAGGAGATCGCCTACTTCGTGAAGATCTACCGCTAGTGAGGCAAGTCCTGTGTGGGCGATGGCCATGGTGGGATAGACAAGGTTGCTTCTTCGTGGACCCTTTGTGGGTGGTTGCTTCTTCGTGGACCCTTCGTGGGTGGAGCCCTGTGTGGACTCGCGCAACCATTACCCTTGGGTGGAGCCCTTTGTGGACTCGCACAACCGTTACCCTTCGTGGGTTGAAGTCTCCATCAACGTGGATGTAGGATAGCACCACCTATCCGAACCATGGGAAAAACATCCGTGTCTCCAATTGCGTTTGAAATCTCCAAACCCTTCCCCTTACATTCTTGCAAGTTGCATGCTTTACTTTCCGCTGCCTATATACTCTTTGCATGCTTGCTTGAATTATGTGATGATTGCTTGACTTGTCCTAAATTAGCTAAAATCTGCCAAGAACTAAAATTGGGAAAAGGTTAAGTTTTTATTTGGTCAAGTAGTCTAATCACCCCCCCCCCCTCTAGACATACTTTCGATCCTACACTTGTCTTCTCCTGTGTGTTAAATGCTTGCAGGTTCCAGCTTAGTCCAATGCACGTACACTATTATTATTATTCACACCGTTCGGTCGTGCAAGTGAAAGGCAATAATGACGATATATGATGAACTGATTGAGATGAGAAAAGTTGGTATGAACTCAACCTATCTTGTTTTTGTAAATATGATTAGTTCATCGTTCCTAATTCAGCCTATTATGAATGAAACATGTTTGCAATGACAATTAGAAATTATAGTTGCTCATGACATGCTTAATTAGCTAGGAGTTTATAATGGTTTACCTTGTGTGCCAACATGCTATTAAAATGGCTGTGATGTGGTATGATAGGGTGGTATCCTCCTTTGAATGATTCGAGTGGCTTGACTTGGCACATGTTCACGCATGTAGTTGAAACAAAATCAATATAGCCTCCATGATATTTATGTTCATGGTGAATTATATCCTACTCATGCTTGCATTTAGTGTTGATTAATTTTAATGCATGTTCATGACTGTTGTCGCTCTCTAGCTAGTGGCTTCCCAGTCTTTTTCTAGCCTTCACTTGTACTAAGCAGGAATACTACTTGTGCATCCACTCCCATAAACCCCAAAAGTTATTCCGTATGAGTCCACCATACCTTCCTATATGCGGTATCTACCTGCCGTTCCAAGTAAATTTGTATGTGCCAAACTCTAAACCTTCAAATGAAATTATGTTTTGTATGCTCGAATAGCTCATGTATCAACTAGGGATGTCTATATCTTCCATGCTAGGCGGGTTATTCTCAAGAGGAGTGGACTCCGCTCCTCACTCACGAGAAAATGGCTGGTAACCGGGATGCCCGGTCCCATGCTTCAATTATAATAATTGCAAACAAAAATCCCCCAGGATTGTTGTTAGTTGGAGGCACCCGTTGTTTTGGACAAGCCATGGATTGATGTTTGTTGGTGGTAGGGGGAGTATAAACTTTACCATTCTGTTTGGGAACCGCATATAATGTGTGTAGCATGGAAGATATCGAGATCTCTCGGTTGTTATGCTGACAATGAAAGTATACCACTCAAAATATTATTTATCTCTTTTTCAAAAATCGAGCTCTGGCACCTCTACAAATCCCTGCTTCCCTCTATGAAGGGTCTATCTATTTACTTTTATGTTGAGTCACCATTCTTTTATTAAAGAGCACCAGTTGGAGAGCACCGCTGTCATTTGCATGCATTACTATTAGTTTACATTGAGTATGACTGTGACTGAATCTCTTTTACCATGAATTACAATGTTTAGTCAGTCATTGATCTTCAGAGGTGCTCTGCATTTATGTTTTGCAGTCTTAGAAAGGGCTAGCGAGATACCATCTTGTTATATCATATTATGATTGTTTTGAGAAAGTGTTGTCATCCGAGATTTATTATTATTGATCGCTAGTTGATTATCCCATTGATATGAGTAAACATGAGACCTAAATGTTATTGTGAATATGATTAGTTCATAATATTTGCTGAAAACTTGAATGCTGGCTTTACATATTTACAACAACAAGATCAAACAGAGTTTGTATAAGTTTTTCTTTATCACTTTCAGTTTGTTAACTGAATTGCTTAAGGACAAGCAAAGGTTTAAGCTTGGGGGAGTTGATACGTCTCCATCGTATCTACTTTTCCAAACACTTTTGACCATGTTTTAGACTCTAACTTGCATGATTTGAATGGAACTAACCCGGACTGACGTTGTTTTCAGCAGAATTGCCATGCTGTTATTTTTGTGCAGAAACAAAAGTTCTCGGAATGACCTGAAACTTTACGGAGAATATTTTTGGAATATATAAAAAATACTGGCGAAATAATCAACGTTAGGGGGCCCACACCCTGTCCACGAGGGTGGGGGCGCGCCCCCTGCCTCGTGGGCCCCCTGATGCTCCACCGACCTCAACTCCAACTCTATATATTCATGTTCGGTGAGAAAAAAATAAGAGAGAAGGATTCATCGTGTTTACGATACGGAGCCGCCGCCAAGCCCTAATCTCTCTCGGGAGGACTGATCTCGAGTCTGTTCGGGGCTCCGGAGAGGGGAATCCATCGCCATCGTCATCATCAACCTTCCTCCATCACCAATTTCATGATACTCACCGATGTGCATGAGTAATTCCATCGTAGGCTTGTTGGACGGTGATGGGTTGGATGAGATTTATCATGTAATCAGGTTAGTTTTGTTAGGGTTTGATCCCTAGTATCCACTATGTTCTGAGATTGATGTTGCTATGCTTAATGCTTGTCACTAGGGCCCGAGTGCCATGATTTCAGATCTGAACCTATTATGTTTTCATGAATATATGTGAGTTCTTGATCCTATCTTGCAAGTCTATAGTCACCTATTATGTGTTATGATCTGTTAACCCCGAAGTGACAATAATCGGGATACTTACCGGTGATGACCGTAGTTTGAGGAGTTCATGTATTCACTAAGTGTTAATGCTTTGGTCCGGTACTCTTTTAAAAGGAGGCCTTAATGTCCCTTAGTTTCCAATAGGACCCCGCTGGCATGGGAGGGTAGGACAAAAGATGTCATGCAAGTTCTTTTCCATAAGCATGTATGACTATATTCGGAATACATGCCTACATTATATTGATGAACTGGAGCTAGTTCTGTGTCACCATATGTTATAACTGTTACATGAGGAATCACATCTGACATAATTATCCGTCACTAATCCATTGCCTACGAGCTTTTCACATATTGATCTTTGCTTAGTTACTTTTCCGTTGCCACTGTTACAATTACTACAAAACTGCTACTGTTACTTTTGCTACCGTTACCGCTACTATCATATCACTTTGCTACTAAATACTTTGCTGCAGATATTAAGTCTTTCAGGTGCGGTTAAATTGACAACTCAACTGTTAATACTTGAGAATATTCTTTGGCTCCCCTTGTGTCGAATCAGTAAATTTGGGTTGAATACTCTACCCTTGAAAACTGTTGCGATCCCCTATACTTGTGGTTATCAAGAATATTTTTCGGCGCCGTTGCCGAGGAGCATAGCTCTATTCTTTGAGTCACTTGGGATTTATATCTATTGATCACTATGAGGAACTTGAAAGATGAAAGAACCAAGATTTTTCCCTCAACTACGAGGGCAGGTAAGGAACTGCCATCTAGCCCTGCACTTGATTCACCTTCTGTTTTGAGTAAACTTGCGACAGCTACACCTGCTATTTATTCTGATATGTCGCATGTTATTGATGATGCCACTTCTACTTTGCGTGATACTTGTGATGAAACTACTTCTATGCTTGATAATACTGTGCCACTAGATGAATTTCTTGATGAACAACTTGCTAGGGTTAGAGAGAATGAAATTATTGAAACTGATAATAGTGATGAAAGTGATGATGAAGATTCTCCCCCTAAATATGAATTGTCTGTTATGCCTGAGGGTTATGTTATGGACGAAGAAACTGCTAGAGAACTTTTAGCTTGAAATGATAGATGTGATCTTAAGAAACTATTAGCTAAGCTGAAAGAAAAATCTTTGAATGCTAGAATGAAATATGACCCTGCTTTTGCTACTTCACCTATCTGTATTTCCGATAAGGATTATGATTTCTCTGTCGGTCCTAAGTTAATTACTTTTGTTGAGTCTGATCCTTTTTAGGCTATGAATCTGACTCTATTCACTAATGATGAGAAAACTCGCTATTACTTTATCCTTAAGTTGTTTCCGTTCTCGTTAAAGGGTGATGCTAAAACTGTAAGGGAACGCGGTAATTTCAAAAAAAAATCCTACGCACACACAAGATCATAGTGATGCATAGCAACGAGAGGGAAGAGTGTTGTCCACGTACCCTCGTAGACCGTAAGCGGAAGCGTTATGACAACGCGGTTGATGTAGTCGTACGTCTTCACGGTCGACCGATCCTAGCACCGAAGGTACGGCATCTCCGCGATCTGCACACGTTCGGCTCGGTGACGTCCCACGAACTCAAAATCCAGTAGAGTGTCGAGGGAGAGCTTCGTCAGCACGACGGCGTGATGACGGTGATGATGATACTACCGGAACAGGGCTTCGCCTAAGCACCGCTACGATATGATCGAGGTGAATTATGGTGGAGGAAGGCACCGCACACGGCTAAGAGATCAATGGTCAACTTGTGTGTCTATGGGGTACCCTCCTCCCCCATATATAAAGGAGTGGAGGAGGGGGAGGAGGCCGGCCTCCTAGGTGCGCCCCAAGGGGAGTCTACTCCCACCGGGAGTAGGATTCCCCCCCCCCCCCTTCCCTAGTTGGATTAGGAGAAGAGGAAGGGGAAGGAAGGAGGAAGGAAAGGGGGCTGGCCCCCCTTCCAATTCGGATTGGGCTTGGGGGGCCTCCTTTGCTCCCTTCTCCTCTCTCCCACTATGGCCCAATAAAGCCCATATACCTTCCGGGGGGTCGGTAACCTCCCGGTATATCGGTAAATGCCTGCGAGGACCCATGCCTCCCTCCTCGAGGCGCCCCTGCCACCCCGGCCTCTTGCGCCTAATTATGTGATTAATAACTGGCTGCGTCAATTACGGGATTAATTTTCTTCAGAAAATAGCCCCTTATTTCTCTGCGTGCATTGGCTCAGAAAAGGAAACTGTTTCACACCGGTGAGAATAGGAAGGAAAATGAAACCGTAATTAATGATAATTGTGCCTTATGAATCTAGACGGAGTGAGTATATAGAATGCCATTAATTTTCCACTAATATTTTATTAATTTGTCATTAGGCCACACATCCATGGCTATAAAGAGATGGCATAGACTATTTGGATGTGCATCAGTTTTGTGGTCACTTACATTTCTTCGTGTCTTCATAACCGTTGAGACATGGGAGTCCTCAAGGTTCCAAGCCTGCTATTTCTCATGCTACTCCTCTTGGCTCCTGGTATGTTTTGTATCAAAATATCATTTAAAGAACAAGGAACTTCCTCAATGCATCATCTATACATTTGCTAGTCATATGTGAAATTCATACTCGATGCCTCTTATATTATCTTTTATCTTTGTAGAACACTATAGGATATGTTTTTTTTCATACGCCATGCATATTGTGTTCTCTGTTCTGTAGCCTCTGATGCCGAGACTTGCAAGGAGGCCAGCGAGAGCTATACCACTATAAAGTGCCGTGATGATGCATGTGCTAAGGCCTGCCAGCTGGAGGGGTTTATTGATGGGACGTGTGAGATGGTCTGGGCAAAACCCGTTTTTCTCAGATGTTTCTGCAACTTATGTTGAAACTACCGCATGATGATCCATGTTTTGCTGAATAAAAACATGTTGATACTATCGCATGATGTGTGATGCAAAAAGTAATAAGATTTGATTTTAAAAATACTGGACATGAGCAATTGAAAAAATGTGGCTCTGCAAGATATTCCTTATTTTTTGGCAGAAATTAAATTTCAAGGAGAACATTGCTCTTTATACACAAATATCTAACTCATGTCCATGTGCTACAAACTCATGTCATCTTGATCTCACGTACGAATTGTTCTCACGCGCAGCAGCACCACACAATTCGTACATTCTTGAGTTCTATTCGAGCGACTCTCAATAAAAGAAAAATACTGGTCTAGCTGGCTCATTGTTGTGACAATGCACCCGATTTCTTTTATGATCCAGGCTACTTTTCAAAAACTTGTAAAAGAACCTGCAGCGCTCTGTGTCCATGCCGCGCCTGTTAATACTTTATGTGAGATATTTTTAAACAATGATATTAACGTTATCTCATAACTATCTGACTAATTATTCAGTTGTTGCTTGTTCGCTTTATGTTTTCGGTGTGGCTAGGTCTCAGTCGACTGGGACTTAGCCAAGTCTCACTCAAGTGATATAGTATAACAAAAGAAAATGGAAAAAATAAAAAGAGAAAAATTGCACAAATATCCATGCAAGATCAAATGAATATAGTATCTACTGAGACATAATCAAGTCTCGGTCGACTGAGACTTAGCAAAATTGTCATGTTTTATGTTGTTGTTGTAGAGGGACAAGTTATGGGCTGTGCAATCTCGATGTATTGATCGGTGCACCTGGCACGTATATATAAGTACAGAGGTGGTCCACAACCTCAACTATACAAAGGAAACAGGAGGTGGGCCCTACACACAAATATACACGTACACAATATACTCAACACCCCCCCCCCCCCCCCCCCCCCCGGCAGTCGAAGCGGCGCCAGTGACGCAAAGACTGGAACGGAACTCCTCGAAGGTAGAAGTCGGGAGTCCCTTCGTCATCACATCGGCGAACTGTTGTGCAGTCGGCACATGGAGAACCCGAATACGTCCAAGAGCCACCTGCTCGTGCACAAAGTGAATGTCCAGCTGAATGTGTTTAGTCCGGCGATGATGAACGGGGTTGGCGGAGAGGTACACCATAGAAACGTTGTCGCAGTAGACAACTGTAGCCTGGGAGACGTCGTGATGCAGCTTCTGAAGTAACTGTCGTAGCCAGGTGCACTCGGCAACAGCGTTGGCCACAGCTCGGTACTCAGCCTCTGCGCTGGAGCGCGAAACCATGGGTTGTCGCTTGGACGACCACGAGACGGGTGAAGGACTGAGGTAGACGCAGTAGCCAGAGGTGGACCGACGAGTATCGGGGCAGCCAGCCCAGTCTGCATCGGAGTAGGCCACCATCTCTGGAGAAGTAGACGACGTGAGTGTCAATCCGAGGGTCATCGTGCCGCAGATGTAACGAAGGATCCGCTTCACAGAGTCCAATGGGAGTCACACCTGCTGAACAGCATACTGAAGATCCGATCTGGTGAGAGTCAAATACTGAAGAGCACCGACGATAGACCGGTAGAAAGGAGCATCCGACACAGGCGAGCCCTCAAGAGCAGAGACCTTGGCCTTCGTGTCAACAAGAGTAGCAACAGGGTGACAGTTGAGCATGCCAGCACGCTCAAGAAGCTCATTTGCATACTTCTGCTTATGAAGAAAGAAACCATCCGGGCATCGAATGACCTCAATGCCGAGGAAATAATGTAGAGCACCCAAGTCCTTAATGGCAAACTCGTCACGCAGCCGGAGAGTAATCTGCTGAAGAAGAGCTGCGGAGGAGGCTGTCAGGATGATGTCATCGACGTAAAGAAGCAAGTATGCAGTCGTGTCACCGTGGCGATAGACAAACAATGAGGCGTCCGAGCGAGTAACACTGAAGCCCAGTGTCTGAAGAAGCCCGGCGATCCGCTGGTACCAGGCGCGGGGTGCTTGCTTGAGCCCGTAAAGAGAGCGGGACAGGAGACACACATGGCCAGGAAGTGAGGCGTCGACGAAACCAGTGGGTTGCTCACAATACACCTGCTCCTCAAGATGGCCGTGGAGAAAGGCGTTGGAGACATCCATCTGGTGAACGGGCCAGCCGCGGGAGACGGCGAGCTGGAGGACGGTGCGGATCGTGCCCGGTTTTACAACCGGGGCAAACCTCTCAGTGAAGTCCACTCTAGCGCGCTGGCGGAAACCACGGACCACCCAGCGAGCCTTGTAGCGCTCGAGAATACCATCCGAGCGGGTCTTATGGCGAAAGACCCACTTGCCGGTGATGGCATTGGTGCGAGGAGGCCGGGGAACCAGTGTCCAGGTGCGGTTCCGTTGAAGAGCGTCAAACTCCTCCTGCATCGCCGCAAGCCAGTGAGGATCATGGAGGGCGGCGCGAGCGGACGCGGGAAGAGGCGACGGCTCCGCGGTGGAGGCTGTGAGGACATACTCGTCGCTCGAGTACCGGAGGCTCGGACAATGAATGCTGGTACGAGCCCGTGTAACTAGGCCAGGCGGCGCCGTCGGAGCCACCGGCGAGGCAGCCGGCGAGGCGGCCGGCGAGGCGGCCGGCGAGGCGGCCGGCGTCGGGGCCGGCGAGCCGGCCGGCGTCGGAGCCGGCGAGGAGGCCAGCGTCAGGGCCGGCGAGGTGGCCGGCGTCGGAACTGGCAAGGAGGCCGGCGTCAGGACCGGCAAGGTGGCCAGCGTCGGAGCCGGCGTCAAGGCGGCTGAAGAGGCGGCCGAGCCAGCAGCGCCCGACCCCGCGGCGCCCGAGTCGGGAGCAGCGGGTGAAGGAGGGGCGCCAGCCGCGCCGGCAGGGTTGGTCGAGGAGGCTGAGGGGGCGGGCGCCGGCGTGAGGGTGCGAGGACCGCCAAAGCCCGGAGGCGGTCCACGGGCCGAATGAGACCGTCCACCTGACGAAGTCGACGAAGAGCCGCCGGTGGCCGGCGGTGATGAGGCGACAAGAGGTACCTGCTGCTAAAACGGAAACACCATCTCATCAAAGTAAATGTGTCGGGAGGTGAAGACACGATGGGAGACGGGATCATAGCAGCGGTAGCCCTTAGTGTTAGGTGGGTAGCCGAGAAAGATGCAGGCGACGGAGCGGGGTGCAAGCTTATGAGGCGCAGTAGCGGCGATGCTAGGGTAGCAAAGGCAGCCGAAGATGCGAAGCCCATCATAAGAGGGGGTGCACCGAAGAGAAGATGATGAGGTGTAAAGTTCCCGCGAGTACGACATGGGAGGATGTTGATGAGGAGAGAAGCGGTGGCGAGAGCGTCAGGCCAAAAGTGCGGAGGCACGTTGGCATGAAAGAGAAGAGTCCTAACGCAGTCATTGAGAGTGCGAAGGATGCGCTCAGCACGACCGTTCTGCTGCGAGGTGTACGGGCAAGTGAGATGAAAAATCGTGCCATGTGTGGTGAGAAGATTACGAACAGCGAGGTTGTCAAACTCCTTCCCGTTGTCTGTCTGCAACGCAAGAATGGGACGACCAAACTGCATGAGAACATAGGAGTAGAAGGCGGCGAGTGTGGATATAACATCCGACTTGCGGCGCAATGAGAAGGTCCACGCATAATGCGAAAAATCATCAAGTATGACAAGGTAATAAAGAAAGCCCGTATTACTGGCAACAGGAGAGGTCCAAACATCACTATGAATTAACTCAAATGGGTATGATGCAACAAAAGAAGAAGCCCTAACCGGAAGACGAGCATGTTTGCCGAGGCAACATGCATGACACGAGTGATCCTCGTTCTTATTACACATGAAAGAAAAACTCTGAAGTATGTGGCGAAGGGTGGCAGGATTAGGATGACCCAAGCGAGCATGCCAAAGATCCACTCCGGTGGCGAGAGCGACAAGGGCGGCAGAAGTGGTGGAGGTGGCGGAAGTGCTGAGGTTGTGGCCCACCTGGCTGCGGCTGCTGGCCGTAGGGCGCCGCGTAGGGCTGCGACGCGGCGTAGAACGTCTGGTGTGGCTGTGGCCGGGCGCCGAGAAGTCCCGGGGCAGGGGCCCGAGGAACCGGCATGGAGTAGGCGTGCACAAGGTCGGTCCATGGGTTCTAGCCGGCGTACCACGGGGCCGGCTGATAAGCCTGCTGTGGTGGGTGGGGTGCTCCTCCCTGAGCGCCGGCGCCCCCCTACTTGCGGCCACCACGACGGCCGCCGCGACGACCCCCCCCCCATTGGCCGCCGGCTGGGGCGGCGGGAAGGGGGCGGGCGAGAAGGCGGGCGCCGCCGGCAGTGGCGGCGTCGGGCGCGGCGGTGGCGGGGCTGGACCCCCGCGGGTGCCGGTGACGAGGGCGATGTGGGTCGCATGAGTCCGCGCCACCCGCATCCGGCGCTCCTCCAACTTGAGGTACGCGACCACCTTAGCAAAGATAGGCTCCGAGATGAGGGTGAGGTTGGAGGCGGCGTTCCCGAAATCCTCCTTGAGGCCGCCGGAGAGGGTGCTGATGAGGAGCTCGTCACCGATCTTTCCCCCGAGATCACGGAGCTCATCGGCGAGCTTCTTGAGGCGCATGCAAAAATCATCGATGGATGAGTCAAGTTGCTGCGAGGCGGAAGCTAGCACGGGCGGCGTGTTGGGGAACGTAGCAGAATTTTAAAATTTTCTACGCATCACCAAGATCAATCTATGGAGTCATCTAGCAACGAGGGAGAAAGGAGTGCATCTACATACCCTTGTAGATCGCGCGCGGAAGAGTTCAAGAGAACGGGGTTGATGGAGTCGTACTCGTCGTGATCCAAATCACCGATGACCTAGCGCCGAACGGACGGCACCTCCGCGTTCAACACACGTACGGTTGGGAAGATGTCTCCTCAAACTTGATCCAGCAAGGGGGAAGGAGAGGTTGATGAAGATCCAGCAGCACGACGGCGTGGTGGTAGAAGCAACGGTGATCTCGGCAGGGCTTCGCCAAGCACAGGGAGATGGAGGAGTGTCACGGGAGGGAGAGGGAGAGGCCAGGGGCTAGGGTGCGGCTGCCCTTCCTCCCTCCCCCCCACTATTTATAGGACCCCTAGGGGGGCGCCGGCCCTAGGAGATGCCATCTCCAAGGGGGGGCGGCCAAGGGGTTGGCTTGCCCCCCAAGGCAAGTGGGGCGCCCCCCACCCCTAGGGTTTCCAACCCTAGGCGCAGGGGGAGGCCCATGGGGGGGCACACCAGCACACTAGGGGCTGGTTCCCCTCCCACTTCAGCCCATGGGGCCCTCCGGGATAGGTGGCCCCACCCGGTGGACCCCCGGGACCCTTCCGGTGGTCCCGGTACAATACCGATTTGTCGGGGAACGTAGTAATTTCAAAAAAATTCCTACGCGCACGCAAGATCATGGTGATGCATAGCAACGAGAGGGGAGAGTGTTGTCTACGTACCCTCATAGACCGAAAGCGGAAGCGTTATGACAACGCGGTTGATGTAGTCGTACGTCTTCACGGCCCGACCGATCAAGCACCGAAACTACGGCACCTCCGAGTTTTAGCACACGTTCAGCTCGATGACGATCCCCGGACTCCGACCCAGCAAAGTGTCGGGGAAGAGTTCCGTCAGCACGACGGCATGGTGAAGATCTTGATGTTCTACCGTCGCAGGGCTTCGCCTAAGCACCGCTACAATATTATCGAGGAGTATGGTGGAAGGGGGCACCGCACACGGCTAAGAAAACGATCACGAGGATCAACTTGTGTGTCTAGAGGTGCCCTCCTGCCCCCGTATATAAAGGAGCAAGGGGGGAGGCTGGCCGGCCCTAGGGCGCGCCAAGGAGGAGGAGTCCTCCTCCTAGTAGGAGTAGGACTCCCTTCTTTCCTACTCCTACTAGGAGGGGGAAAGGAAGGGGGACAGGGAGAAGGAAAGGGGGGCGCCCCCCCCCCTCTCCTAGTCCAATTCGGACCAGAGGGGAGGGGGGGCGCGGCCCACCCTGGCCGCCCCTCTCTCTCTCCACTAGGGCCCATAAGGCCCATTACTTCTCTCGGGGGGTTCCGGTAACCCTCCGGCACTCCGGTTTTCTCCGAAATCACCCGGAACACTTCCGGTGTCCGAATATAGCCGTCCAATATATCAATCTTTATGTCTCGACCATTTCGAGACTCCTCGTCATGTTCATGATAACATCCGGGACTCCAAACAAACTTCGGTACATCAAAATATATAAACTCATAATGAAACTGTCATCGTAACGTTAAGCGTGCGGACCCTACGGGTTCGAGAACAATGTAGACATGACCGAGACATGTCTCCGGTCAATAACCAATAGCAAAACCTGGATGCTCATATTGAATCCCACATATTCTACGAAGACCTTTATCGGTCAGACCGCATAACAACATACTTTGTTCCCTTTGTCATCGGTATGTTACTTGCCCGAGATTCGATCGTCGGTATCTCAATACCTAGTTCAATATCGTTACCGGCAAGTCTCTTTACTCGTTTCGTAATACATCATCTCGCAACTAACTCATTAGTTGCAATGCTTGCAAGGCTTATGTGATGTGCATTACCGAGAGGGCCCAGAGATACCTCTCCGACAATCGGAGTGACAAATCCTTATCTCGAAATACGCCAACCCAACATGTACCTTTGGAGACACCTGTAGAGCTCCTTTATAATCACCCAGTTACGTTGTGACGTTTGGTAGCACACAAAGTGTTCCTCCGGCAAACGGGAGTTGCATAATCTCATAGTCATAGGAACATGTATAAGTCATGAAGAAAGCAATAGCAACATACTAAACGATCGGGTGCTAAGCTAATGGAATGGGTCAAGTCAATCACATCATTCTCCTAGTGATGTGATCCCGTTAATCAAATGACAACACATGTCTATGGTTAGGAAACATAACCATCTTCGATTAACGAGCTAGTCAAGTAGAGGCACACTAGTGACGTTTAGTTTGTCTATGTATTCACACAAGTATTATGTTTCCGAATAATACAATTCTAGCATGAATAATAAACTTTTATCATGATATAAGGAAATAAATAATAACTTTATTATTGCCTCTAGGGCATATTTCCTTCAGTCTCCCACTTGCACTAGAGTCAATAATCTAGATTACACAGTAATGATTCTAACACCCATGGAGCTTTGGTGCTGATCATGTTTTGCTCGTGGAAGAGGCTTAGTCAACGGGTCTGCTACATTCAGATCCGTATGTATCTTGCAAATCTCTATGTCTCCCACCTGGACTAGATCCCGAATGGAATTGAAGCGTCTCTTGATGTGCTTGGTTCTCTTGTGAAATCTGGATTCCTTTGCCAAGGCAATTGCACCAGTATTGTCACAAAAGATTTTCATTGGACCCGATGCACTAGGTATGACACCTAGATCGGATATGAACTCCTTCATCCAGACTACTTCGTTTGCTGCTTCCGAAGCAGCTATGTACTCCGCTTCACATGTAGATCCCGCCACAACGCTTTGTTTAGAACTGCACCAACTGATAGCTCCACCGTTTAATGTAAACATGTATCTGGTTTGCGATTTAGAATCGTCTGGATCAGTGTCAAAGCTTGCATCAACGTAACCATTTACGATGAGCTCTTTGTCACCTCCATATACGAGAAACATATCCTTAGTCCTTTTCAGGTATTTCAGGATGTTCTTGACCGCTGTCCAGTGATCCACTCCTGGATTACTTTGGTACCTCCCTGCTATACTTATAGCAAGACATACATTAGGTCTAGTACACAGCATTGCATACATGATAGAGCCTATGGCTGAAGCATAGGGAACATCTTTCATTTTCTCTCTATCTTCTGCAGTGGTCGGGCATTGAGTCTTACTCAATTTCACACCTTGTAACACAGGCAAGAATCCTTTTTTTGCTTGATCCATTTTGAACTTCTTCAAAATTTTGTCAAGGTATGTGCTTTGTGAAAGTCTAATTAAGCGTCTTGATCTATCTCTATAGATCTTAATGCCCAATATGTAAGCAGCTTCACCGAGGTCTTTCATTGAAAAACTCTTATTCAAGTATCCCTTTATGCTATCCAGAAATTCTATATCATTTCCGATTAGTAATATGTCATCTACATATAATATCAGAAATGCTAAAGAGCTCCCACTCACTTTCTTGTAAATACAGGCTTCTCCAAAAGTCTGTACAAAACAAAAAGCTTTGATCACATTATCAAAGCATTCATTCCAACTCCGAGAGGCTTGCACCAATCCATAAATGGATCGCTGGAGCTTGCACACTTTGTTAGCTCCCTTTGGATCGACAAAACCTTCTGGCTGCATCATATACAACTCTTCTTCCAGAAATCCATTCAGGAATGCAGTTTTGACATCCATCTGCCAAATTTCATAATCATAAAATGCGGCAATTGCTAACATGATTCGCACAGACTTAAGCATCGCTACGGGTGAGAAGGTCTCATCGTAGTCAATCCCTTGAACTTGTCGAAAACCTTTTACGACTAGTCGAGCTTTGTCGACAGTAACATTACCGTCAGCGTCAGTCTTCTTCTTGAAGATCCATTTATTCTCAATTGCTTGTCGATCTTTGGGCAAGTCAACCAAAGTCCACACTTTGTTCTCATACATGGATCCCATCTCAGATTTCATGGCTTCAAGCCATTTTGCGGAATCTAGGCTCACCGTCGCTTCTCCATAGTTCGTAGGTTCATCATGATCTAGTAGCATGACTTCCAGAACAGGATTACCGTACCACTCTGGTGCGGATCTTACTCTGGTTGATCTACGAGTTTCAGTAGTATATTGTTCTGAAGTTTCATGATCATCATCATTAGCTTCCTCACTAATTGGTGTAGGTGTCACAGAAACCGGTTTCTGTGATGTACTACTTTCCAATAAGGGAGCAGGTACAGTTATCTCATCAAGTTCTACTTTCCTCCCACTCACTTCTTTCGAGAGAAACTCCTTCTCTAGAAAGTTTCCGAATTTAGCAACAAAAGTCTTGCCTTCGGATCTGTGATAGAAGGTGTATCCAATAGTTTCCTTTGGATATCCTATGAAGACACATTTCTCCGATTTGGGTTCGAGCTTATCAGGTTGAAGCTTTTTCACATAAGCATCGCAGCTCCAAACTTTCAGAAACGACAACTTTGGTTTCTTGCCAAACCACAGTTCATAAGGCGTCGTCTCAACGGATGTTGATGGTGCCCTATTTAACGTGAATGCGGCCGTCTCTAAAGCATAACCCCAAAATGATAGCGGTAAATCAGTAAGAGACATCATAGATTGTACCATATCTAGTAAAGTACGATTACGACGTTCAGACACACCATTACGCTGTGGTGTTCTGGGTGGCGTGAGTTGCGAAACTATTCCGCATTGTTTCAAATGTACACCAAACTCGTAACTCAAATATTCTCCTCCACGATCAGATCATAGGAATTTTATTTTCTGATTTTCAACTTCACTCTGAAATTCTTTGAACTTTTCAAATGTTTCAGACTTATGTTTCATTAAGTAGATATATCCATATCTGCTTAAGTCATCTGTAAAGGTGAGAAAATAACGATATCCGCCACGAGCCTCAACATTCATCGGACCACATACATCTGTATGTATGATTTCCAACAAATCTGTTGCTCTCTCCATAGTACCAGAGAACGGTGTTTTGGTCATCTTGCCCATAAGGCACGGTTCGCAAGTACCAAGTGATTCATAATCAAGTGGTTCCAAAAGTCCATCAGTATGGAGTTTCTTCATGCGCTTTACACTGATATGACCTAAACGGCAGTGCCACAAATAAGTTGCACTATCATTATCAACTCTGCATCTTTTGGTTTCAACATTATGAATATGTGTGTCACTACTATCGAGATTTAATAAGAATAGACCACTCTTCAAGGGTGCATGACCATAAAAGATATTACTCATATAAATAGAACAACCATTATTATCTGATTTAAATGAATAACTGTCTCGCATCAAACAAGATCCAGATATAATGTTCATGCTCAACGCTGGCACCAAATAACAATTATTTAGGTCTAATACTAATCCCGAAGGTAGATGTAGAGGTAGCGTGCCGACCGCGATCACATCGACTTTGGAACCGTTTCCCACGCGCATCGTCACCTCATCCTTCGCCAGTGTTCGCTTAATCCGTAGTCCCTGTTTCGAGTTGCAAATATTAGTAACAGAACCAGTATCAAATACCCAGGTGCTACTGCGAGCTCTAGTAAGGTACACATCAATAACATGTATATCACATATACCTTTGTTCACCTTGCCATCCTTCTTATCCGCCAAATACTTGGGGCAGTTCCGATTCCAGTGACCAGTCTGCTTGCAGTAGAAGCACTCAGTTTCAGGCTTAGGTCAAGATTTGGGTTTCTTCTCTAGAGCAGCAACTTTCTTGCTGTTCTTTTTGAAGTTCCCCTTCTTCTTCCCTTTGCCTTTTTCTTGAAACTAGTGGTCTTGTTGACCATCAACACTTGATGCTCCTTCTTGATTTCTACCTCCGCAGCTTTCAGCATTGCGAAGAGCTCGGGAATTGTCTTATTCATCCCTTGCATATTATAGTTCATCATGAAGCTCTTGTAGCTAGGTGGAAGTGATTGGAGAATTCTGTCAATGACGCAATCATCTGGAAGATTAACTCCCAATTGAATCAAGTGATTATTATACCCAGACATTTTGAGTATATGCTCACTGACAGAACTGTTCTCCTCCATCTTGCAGCTATAGAACTTTTTGGAGACTTCATATCTCTCAATTCGGGCATTTGCTTGAAATATTAACTTCAACTCCTGGAACATCTCATATGCTCCATGACGTTCAAAACGTCATTGAAGTCCCGATTCTAAGCCGTAAAGCATGGCACACTGAACTATCGAGTAGTCATCAGCTTTGCTCTACCAGATGTTCATAACATCTGGTGTTGCTCCAGCAGCAGGCCTGGCACCCGGCGGTGCTTCCAGGACGTAATTCTTCTGTGCAGCAATGAGGATAATCCTCAAGTTACGGACCCAGTCCGTGTAATTGCTACCATCATCTTTCAACTTTGCTTTCTCAAGGAACGCATTAAAATTCAACGGAACAACAGCACGGGCCATCTATCTACAATCAAACATAAACAAGCAAGATACTATCAGGTACTAAGTTCATGATAAACTTAAGTTCAATTAATCATATTACTAAAGAACTCCCACTTAGATAGACATCCCTCTAATCCTCTAAGTGATCACGTGATCCAAATCAACTAAACCATGTCCGATCATCACGTGAGATGGAGTAGTTTCATTGGTGAACATCACTATGTTGATCATATCTACTATATGATTCATGCTCGACATTTCGGTCTCCGTGTTCCGAGGCCATATCTGTATATGCTTGGCTCGTCAAGTATAACCTGAGTATTCCGCGTGTGCAACTGTTTTGCCCCCGTTGTATTTGAACGTAGAGCCTATCACACCCGATAATCACATGGTGTCTCAGCACGAAGAACTTTCACAACGGTGCATACTCAGGGAGAACACTTCTTGATAATTAGTGAGAGATCATCTTAAAATGCTACCGTCAATCAAAGCAAGATAAGATGCATAAAAGATAAACATCACATGCAATCAATATAAGTGATATGATATGGCCATCATCATCTTGTGCTTGGGATCTCCATCTTCGAAGCACCGTCATGATCACCATCGTCACCGGCGCGACACCTTGATCTCCATCATAGCATCGTTGTCGTCTCGCCAATCTTATGCTTCCACGACTATCGCTACCGCTTACTGATAAAGTAAAGCATTACAGCGCAATTGCATTGCATACAATAAAGCGACAACCATATGGCTCCTGCCAGTTGCCGATAACTTGGTTATAAAACATGATCATCTCATACAATAAAATTTAGCGTCATGTCTTGACCATATCACATCACAACATGCCCTGCAAAAACAAGTTAGACGCCCTCTACTTTGTTTGTTGCAAGTTTTACGTGGCTGCTACGGGCTTAAGCAAGAACCAATCTTTCCTACGCATCAAAACCACAACGATAGTTTGTCAAGTTGTTGCTGTTTTAACCTTCGCAAGGACCGGGCGTAGCCACACTCGGTTCAACTAAAGTTGGAGAAACTGAAACCCGCCAGCCACCTATGTGCAAAGCACGTCGGTAGAACCAGTCTCGCGTAAGCGTACACGTAATGTCGGTCCGGGCCGCTTCATCCAACAATACCGCCAAACCAAAGTATGACATGCTGGTAAGCAGTATGACTTATATCGCCCACAACTCACTTGTGTTCTACTCGTGCACAACATCAACACATAAAACCTGGCTCTGATACCACTGTTGGGGAACGTAGTAATTTCAAAAAAATTCCTACGCACACGCAAGATCATGGTGATGCATAGCAACAAGAGGGGGGAGTGTTGTCTACGTACCCTCATAGACCGAAAGCGGAAGCGTTATGACAACGCGGTTGATGCAGTCGTACGTCTTCACGGCCCGACCGATCAAGCACCGAAACTACGGAACCTCCGAGTTTTAGCACACATTCAGCTCGATGACGATCCCCGGACTCCGATCCAGCAAAGTGTCGGGGAAGAGTTCCGTCAGCACGACGGCGTGGTGACGATCTTGATGTTCTACCGTCGCATGGCTTCGCCTAAGCACCGCTACAATATTATCGAGGAGTATGGTGGAAGGGGGCACCGCACACGAGTAAGAAAACGATCACGAGGATCAACTTGTGTGTCTAGAGGTGCCCCCTGCCCCCGTATATAAAGGAGCAAAGGGGGAGGCCGGCCGGCCCTAGGGCGCGCCAAGGAGGAGGAGTCCTCCTCCTAGTAGGAGTAGGACTCCCTTCTTTCCTACTCCTACTAGGAGGGGGAAAGGAAGGGGGAGACGGAGAAGGAAAGGGGGGCGCCCCCCCCTCTCCTAGTCCAATTCGGACTAGAGGGGGAGGGGGCGCGCGGCCCACCCTGGCCGCCCCTCTCTCTCTCCACTAGGGCCCATAAGGCCCATTACTTCTCCCGGGGGGTTCCGGTAACCCTCCGGCACTCCGGTTTTCTCTGAAATCACCCGGAACACTTCCGGTGTCCGAATATAGCCGTCCAATATATCAATATTTATGTCTCGACCATTTCGAGACTCCTCGTCATGTCCATGATCACATCCAGGACTCCGAACAAACTTCGGTACATCAAAATATATAAACTCATAAGGAAACTGTCATCGTAATGTTAAGCGTGCGGACCCTACGGGTTCGAGAACAATGTAGACATGACCGAGACATGTCTCCGGTCAATAACCAATAGCGGAACCTGGATGCTCATATTGGCTCCCACATATTCTACGAAGATCTTTATCGGTCAGACCGCATAACAACATACTTTGTTCCCTTTCTCATCGGTATGTTACTTGCCCGAGATTCGATCGTCGGTATCTCAATACCTAGTTCAATCTCATTACCGGCAAGTCTCTTTACTCGTTTCGTAATACATCATCTCGTAACTAACTCATTAGTTGCAATGCTTGCAAGGCTTATGTGATGTGCATTACCGAGAGGGCCCAGAGATACCTCTTCGACAATCGGAGTGACAAATCCTAATCTCGAAATATGCCAACCCAACATGTACCTTTGGAGACACCTGTAGAGCTCCTTTATAATCACCCAGTTACGTTGTGACGTTTGGTAGCACACAAAGTGTTCCTCCGGCAAACGGGAGTTGCATAATCTCATAGTCATAGGAACATGTATAAGTCATGAAGAAAGCAATAGCAACATACTAAATGATCGGGTGCTAAGCTAATGGAATGGGTCATGTCAATCACATCATTCTCCTAATGATGTGATCCCGTTAATCAAATGACAACACATGTCTATGGTTAGGAAACATAACCATCTTCGATTAACGAGCTAGTCAAGTAGAGGCACACTAGTGACATTTAGTTTGTCTATGTATTCACACAAGTATTATGTTTCCGAATAATACAATTCTAGCATGAATAATAAACTTTTATCATGATATAAGGAAATAAATAATAACTTTATTATTGCCTCTAGGGCATATTTCCTTCACGATTACCCCGAAAACCTTCGCGATGGCCGAAACTTGACTTCCTATATATAAATCTTCACCTCCAGACCATTCTGGAACTCCTCGTGACGTCCAGGATCTCATCCGGGACTTCGAACAACTTTCGGGTTAACGTATACTAATATCTCAACAACCCTAGCATCACCGAACCTTAAGTGTGTAGACCCTACAGGTTCGGGAGACACGCAGACATGATCGAGACGACTCTCCAGTCAATAACCAACAGCGGGATCTGGATACCCATGTTGGCTCCCACATGCTCCTCGATGATCTCATCGGATGAACCACGATGTCGAGGATTCAATCAATCCGTATACAATTCCCTTTGTCAATCGGTACGTTACTTGCCCGAGACTCGATCGTCGGTATCCCAATAGCTCGTTCAATCTCGTTACCGGCAAGTCACTTTACTCGTACCGTAATGCATGATCTCGTGATCAACCACTTGGTCACATTGAGCTCATTATGATGATGCATTACCGAGTGGGCCCAGAGATACCTCTCCGTCATACAGAGTGACAAATCCCAGTCTCGATTCGTGCCAACCCAACAGACACTTTCGGAGATACCTGTAGTGTACCTTTATAGTCACCCAGTTACGTTGTGACGTTTGGCACACCCAAAGCACTCCTACGGTATCCGGAGTTGCACAATCTCATGGTCTAAGGAAATGATACTTGACATTCGGAAAAGCTACAGCAAACGAACTACACGATCTTTGAGCTATGCTTAGGATTGGGACTTGTCCATCACATCATTCTCCTAATGATGTGATCCCGTTATCAAAATGACATCCAATGTCCATAGTCAGGAAACCATGACTATCTTTTGATCAACGAGCTAGTCAACTAGAGGCTCACTATGGACGTGTTGTGGTCTATGTATTCACACATGTATTACGATTTCTGGATAACACAATTATAGCATGAACAATAGACAATTATCATGAACAAAGAAATATAATAATAATCATTTTATTATTGCCTCTAGGGCATATTTCCAACAGTCTCCCACTTGCACTAGAGTCAATAGTCTAGTTACATTGTGATGAATCGAACACCCATGTAGTTCTGGCGTTGATCATGTTTTGCTCTAGGGAGAGGTTTAATCAACGGATCTGCCACATTCAGGTCCGTATGTACTTTACAAATCTCTATGTCTCCATTTTGAACACTTTCACGAATGGAGTTGAAGCGACGCTTGATATGCCTGGTCTTCCTGTGAAACCTGGGCTCCTTGGCAAGGGCAATAGCTCCAGTGTTGTCACAGAAGAGAGTCATCGGGCCCGACGCATTGGGTATGACTCCTAGGTCGGTAATGAACTCCTTCACCCAGATTGCCTCTTGTGCTTCCTCCGAGGCTGCCATGTACTCCGCTTCACATGTAGATCCCGCCACAACGCTTTGCTTGCAACTGCACCAGCTTACTGCCCCACCATTCAAAATATACACGTATCCGGTTTGTGACTTGGAGTCATCCAGATCTGTGTCAAAGCTAGCATTGACGTAACCCTTTACGACGAGCTCTTCATCACCTCCATAAATGAGAAACATATCCTTAGTCCTCTTCAGGTACTTCAGGATATTCTTAACCGCTGTCCAGTGTTCCATGCCGGGATTACTTTGGTACCTTCCTACCAAACTTACGGCAAGGTTTACATCAGGTCTGGTACACAGCATAGCATACATGATAGACCCTATGGCTGAGGCATAGGGGACGACACTCATCTTTTCTCTATCTTCTGCCATGGTCAGGCATTGAGCCGTGCTCAATCTCGTACCTTGCAATACAGGCAAGAACCCCTTCTTTGACTGATCCATTTTGAACTTCTTCAATATCTTTTCAAGGTACGTACTCTGTGAAAGACCAATGAGGCGTCTCGATCTATCTCTATAGATCTTGATGCCTAATATATAAGCAGCTTCTCCAAGATCCTTCATTGAAAAACACTTGTTCAAGTAGGCCTTTATGCTTTCCAAGAATTCTATATCATTTCCCATCAACAGTATGTCATCCACATACAATATGAGAAATGCTACAGAGCTCCCACTCACTTTCTTGTAAATGCAGGCTTCTCCATAAGTCTGCGTAAACCCAAACGCTTTGATCATCTCATCAAAACGAATGTTCCAACTCCGAGATGCTTGCACCAGCCCATAAATCGAGCGTTGGAGCTTGCACACCTTGTCAGCATTCTTAGGATCGACAAAACCTTCCGGCTGCATCATATACATTTCTTCCTTAAGGAAACCATTAAGGAATGCCGTTTTGACGTCCATTTGCCATATCTCATAATCATAGAATGCGGCAATTACTAACATGATTCGGACGGACTTCAGCTTCGCTACGGGTGAGAAAGTCTCATCGTAGTCAACCCCTTGAACTTGTCGATAACCCTTAGCGACAAGCCGAGCTTTATAGATGGTTACGTTACCATCCGCGTCTGTCTTCTTCTTAAAGATCCATTTATTTTCTATGGCTCGCCGATCATCGGGCAAGTCAGACAAACTCCATATTTCGTTTTCATACATGGATCCTATCTCGGATTTCATGGCTTCCAGCCATTTGTCGGAATCCGGGCCCGCCATCGCTTCTTCATAGTTCGAAGGTTCACCATTGTCTAACAACATGATTTCCAAGACAGCGTTGCTGTACCACTCTGGTGCGGAACGTGTCCTCGTGGACCTACGAAGTTCAGTAGCAACTTGATCTGAAGTTTCATGATCATCATCATCAACTTCCTCTCTAGTCGGTGCAGGCACCTCAGGAACATTTTCTTGAGCTGCGCCACTCACCGGTTCAAGAGGTAATACTTCATCAAGTTCTACTTTTCTCCCACTTATTTCTTTCGAGAGAAACTCTTTCTCTATAAAGGACCCATTCTTGGCAACAAAGATCTTGCCTTCGGATCTGAGGTAGAAGGTATACCCAATAGTTTCTTTAGGGTATCCTATGAAGACGCATTTTCCGATTTGGGTTCGAGCTTTTCAGGTTGAAGTTTCTTGACATAAGCATCGCATCCCCAAACTTTTAGAAACGACAGCTTAGGTTTCTTCCCAAACCATAATTCATACGGTGTCGTCTCAACGGATTTCGACGGAGCCCTATTTAAAGTGAATGCGGCAGTCTCTAAAGCATAGCCCCAAAATGACAGCGGTAGATCGGTAAGAGACATCATAGATCGCACCATATCCAATAGAGTGCGATTACGACGTTCGGACACACCATTACGCTGAGGTGTTCCAGGCGGCGTGAGTTGTGAAACTATTCCACATTTTCTTAAGTGTGTGCCAAATTCGTGACTCAAGTATTCTCCCCCACGATCTGATCGCAAGAACTTGATTTTCCTGTCATGTTGATTCTCAACCTCGCTCTGAAATTCCTTGAACTTTTCAAAGGTATCAGACTTTTGTTTCATTAAGTAGACATACCCATATCTACTCAAGTCATTAGTGAGGGTGAGAACATAACGATAGCCACCGCGAGCCTCAACACTCATTGGACCGCACACATCAGTATGTATGATTTCCAATAAGTTGGTTGCTCCCTCCATTGTTCCTAAGAATTGAGTCTTGGTCATTTTACCCATGAGGCATGGTTCGCACGTGTCAAATGATTCGTAATCAAGAGACTCCAAAAGTCCATCTGCATGGAGCTTCTTCATGTGTTTAACACCTATGTGACCAAGGCGGCAGTGCCACAAGTATGTGGGACTATCATTATCAACCTTACATCTTTTGGTATTCACACTATGAATATGTGTAACATTACGCTCGAGATTCATTAAGAATAAACCATTCACCAACGGAGCATGACCATAAAACATATCTCTCATATAAATAGAACAACCACTATTCTCGGATTTAAATGAGTAGCCATCTCGAATTAAACGAGATCCTGATACAATGTTCATGCTCAAAGCTCGCACTAAATAACAATTATTGAGGTTTAAAACTAATCCCGTAGGTAAATGTAGAGGTAGCGTGCCGACAGCGATCACATCGACCTTGGAACCATTCCCGACGCGCATCGTCACCTTGTCCTTCGCCAGTCTCCGCTTATTCCGCAGCTCCTGCTTTGAGTTACAAATGTGAGCAACCGCACAGGTATCAAATACCCAGGAGCTACTACGAGTACTGGTAAGGTACACATCAATTACATGTATATCACATATACCTTTAGTGTTGCCGGCCTTCTTGTTCGCTAAGTATTTGGGGCAGTTTCGCTTCCAGTGACCACTTCCCTTGCAATAAAAACACTCGGTCTCAGGCTTGGGTCCATTCTTTGGCTTCTTCCCGGCAGCTTGCTTACCGGGCGCGGCAACTCCCTTGCCGTCCTTCTTGAAGTTCTTCTTACCCTTGCCTTTCACTACTAGGAAAAGGGCTACTAATGGCGCACCAGTTTTGCCTACTAATGGCGCATCACTGGTGCGCCATTAGTATCATGCCACTAGTATTTTTTACTAATGGTGCACCACTGGTGCGCCATTAGTATAGGCCACTGGTGCACCATTAGTATTTTTGAATTTTGAAGGCGGGAAATAGTAGTGGCGCACCATCTAACCCCCACCGTGCGCCATTGCTATTTTTAAATTTTGAATTTGGATCTGGATCGTGATTTTTTTGCCCATTTTTGCTTGTTTTTTGGCATGATATTATTTCAAATTTTGTTCCTGTTTTTGGATCTTTTATGTTCTTTTGCCGTGTTCTTTTGCCGGAGAGGAGTTCGCTGGAGAGGAGGAGGAGGAGGTCACCGGAGAGGCGCTCGCCTACATCGCCGGAGAGGAGGAGGAGGAGTTCGCCAGAGAGGAGGAGGAGGAGGAGGTCGCCGGAGAGGAGGAGGAGGAGGAGGTCGCCGGAGAGGAGTTCACCGGAGCATCGGAGAGGAGGAAGAAGAAACCATGAGGGGATGGGAGGAGAGGAGGGAGGAGGAGCTCACCGGAGAGGAGGGAGGAGAAACCGTGAGGGGAGGGGAGGGGAGGAGAGGAGGGAGGAGAGGAGGGAGGAGGAGGTCGCCGGAGAGGAGGAGGAGGTCCCCGGAGAGGAGGAGGAGGTCGCCGGAGAGGAGGAGGAGGAGGAGGTCGTCGGAGAGGAGGAGGGTAGTATGGTGGAGGAGAGAAGGGAAGATGGAGTGGAGGAGAGGTGGAGTGGAGGAGAAAAATGAAGGAGGAGAGGACCACGCCCAGCCATATATATGGCATAGTAATGGCGCACCGTGGGCAGGTGCGCCATTACTAACTCTTTTTTATTTTTTTTTATTTATTTTGAATTTTGAAGGCAGGAAGATACTAATGGCGCACCATGGGCAGGTGCGCGATTAGTAAATTTTTTATTTTTTTTTGACTTATTTTGAATTTTGAAGGCGGGAAGATAGTAATGGCGCACCATGGGTAGGTGCGCCATTAGTAAGTTTGATTTTTTTTGAATTTTTTTGCCTCTCCAGATCTTAAAAGCCTCGTATTTTTTTCTGTTAGGTTTTTGAGGATTTTGAAAATGTTTAACGGGGTTCCCCCGGTTAAATTCGGATGTAACTTTTCGAGTAGATGATTTTTCATATAAAAAACTTTTTCATCCGAGTTCATACGCAAAAGTTATGCCCATTTTACAAATTCTCGAGAGATTTCGCAAATAAAGTCGAAATTCATATTTGTAAATTTTCACAACAACTAGACCACATATCACATGGAAAACTTATTTTCTTTTATTTTTTTGACATTTCCGTCATTTTTGTTTATTTTTTAAAAAACTGAAAAGGCGGTCCACGGGGGGGTGCATTCGGTGGAAGTGGTGGCCAAATTACTAATGGCGCACCGTAGGGGTGGTGCGCCATTACTAGTTAAAAAAGTTACTAATGGCGCACCGTGGGAGTGGTGCGCCATTACTAGTTCAACTAGTAATGGCGCACCACTCCCACGGTGCGCCATTAATAGTTTTGATGAAATTTAAAAAAAAAATTACTAATGGTGCACCAACACATGGTGCGCCATTAGTATATAGTAATGGCGCACCACATGTCTGGTGCGCCATTAGTGTCAATTCCATCTATAGCCCTTTTCCTAGTAGTGTTTCTTGAACTTAGTGGTTTTATTCACCATCAACACTTGATGTTCCTTTTTGATTTCCACCTCTGCTGATTTCAGCATTGAATATTCCTCAGGAATGGTCTTTTCCATCCCCTGCATATTGAAGTTCATCACAAAGCTCTTGTAACTCGGTGGAAGCGACTGAAGAATTCTGTCAATGACCGCGTCATCCGGGAGATTAACTCCCAGCTGAGTCAAGCGGTTATGTAACCCAGACATTTTGAGTATGTGCTCACTGAGAGAACTATTTTCCTCCATCTTACAGCTGAAGAACTTGTCGGAGACTTCATATATCTCGACCCGGGCATGAGCTTGGAAAACCATTTTCAGCTCTTCGAACATCTCATATGCTCCGTGTCTCTCAAAACGCTTTTGGAGCCCCGGTTCTAAGCTGTAAAGCATGCCGCACTGAACGAGGGAGTAATCATCAGCACGTGACTGCCAAGCGTTCATAACGTCTTGGTTCTCTAAGATGGGTGCATCACCTAGTGGTGCTTCTAGGACATAATCTTTCTTGGCAGCTATGAGGATGATCCTCAGGTTCCGGACCCAGTCCGTATAGTTGCTGCCATCATCTTTCAGCTTGGTTTTCTCTAGGAACGCGTTGAAGTTGAGGACAACGTGGGCCAGTTGATCTACAAGACATATTGTAAAGACTTTAGACTAAGTTCATGATAATTAAGTTCATCTAATCAAATTATTCAATGAACTCCCACTCAGATAGACATCCCTCCAGTCATCTAAGTGAAACATGATCTGAGTTAACTAGGTCGTGTCCGATCATCACGTGAGACGGACTAGTCAACATCGATGAACATCTTCATGTTGATCGAATCTTCTATACGACTCATGATCGACCTTTCGGTCTTCCGTGTTCCGAGGCCATGTCTGTACATGCTAGGCTCGTCAAGTCAACCTAAGTGTATTGCGTGTGCAAATCTGGCTTACACCCGTTGTATTCGAACGTTAGAATCTATCACACCCGATCATCACGTGGTGCTTCGAAACAACGAGCCTTCGCAATGGTGCACAGTTAGGGGGAACACTTTCTTGAAATTATTACGAGGGATCATCTTATTTAAGCTATCGTCGTTCTAAGCAAATAAGATGTAAAACATGATAAACATCACATGCAATCAAATAGTGACATGATATGGCCAATATCATTTGCTCCTTTTGATCTCCATCTTCGAGGCTTCATGATCATCGTTGTCACCGGCATCACACCATGATCTCCATCATCATGATCTCCATCATCGTGTCTTCTTGAAGTTGTCTCGTCATCTATTACTTCTACTACTATGGCTAACGCTTTAGCAATAAAATAAAGTAATTACATGAAGTTTATGTTGACACGCAGGTCATAAATAAATAAAGACAACTCCTATGGCTCCTGCCGGTTGTCATACTCATCGACATGCAAGTCGTGATTCCTATTACAAGAACATGATCAATCTCATACATCACATATATCATTCATTACATCCTTTTGGTCATATCACATCACACGGCACATGCTGCAAAAACAAGTTAGACATTCTCTAATTGTTGTTGCAAGTTTTTACATGGCTGCTATAGGTTTCTAGCAAGAACGTTTCTTACCTACGCCAAAACCACAACGTGATATGCCAGTTTCTATTTACCCTTCATAAGGACCCTTTTCATCGAATCCGATCCGACTAAAGTAGGAGAGACAGACACCCGCCAGCCACCTTATGCAACTAGTGCATGTCAATCGGTGGAACCAGTCTCACGTAAGCGTACGTGTAAGGTCGGTCCGGGCCGCTTCATCCCACGATGCCGCCGAATCAAGATAAGACTAGTAACGGTAAGCAAATTGACAATATCCACGCCCACAACTGCTTTGTGTTCTACTCATGCATAGAAACTACGCATAGACCTAGCTCATGATGCCACTGTTGGGGAACGTAGCAGAATTTTAAAATTTTCTATGCATCACCAAGATCAATCTATGGAGTCATCTAGCAACGAGGGAGAAAGGAGTGCATCTACATACCCTTGTAGATCGCGCGCGGAAGCGTTCAAGAGAACGGGGTTGATGGAGTCGTACTCGTCGTGATCCAAATCACCGATGACCTAGCGTCGAACGGACGGCACCTCCGCGTTCAACACACGTACGGTTGGGAAGACGTCCCCTCCAACTTGATCCAGCAAGGGGAAAGGAGAGGTTGATGAAGATCCAGCAGCACGACGTCGTGGTGGTGTAAGCAACGGTGATCTCGGCAGGGCTTCGCCAAGCACAGGGAGATGGAGGAGTGTCACGGGAGGGAGAGGGAGAGGCCAGGGGCTAGGGTGCGGCTGCCCTCCCTCCCCCCACTATTTATAGGACCCCTAGGGGGGTGCCGGCCCTAGGAGGTGCCATCTCCAAGGGGGGGCGGCGGCCAAGGGGTTGGCTTGCCCCCCAAGGCAAGTGGGGCGCCCCCCACCCCTAGGGTTTTCCAACCCTAAGCGCAGGGGGAGGCCCATGGGGGGCGCACCAGCCCACTAGGGGCTGGTTCCCCTCCCACTTCAGCCCATGGGGCCCTCCGGGATAGGTGGCCCCACCCGGTGGACCCCCGGGACCCTTCCGGTGGTCCCGGTACAATACCGATTACCCCGAAAACCTTCCCGATGGCCGAAACTTGACTTCCTATATATAAATCTTCACCTCCGGACCATTCTGGATCTCCTCGTGACGTCCGGGATCTCATCCGGGACTTCGAACAACTTTCGGGTTACCGTATACTAATATCTCAACAACCCTAGCGTCACCGAACCTTAAGTGTGTAGACCCTATGGGTTCGGGAGACACGCAGACATGACCGAGACAACTCTTCGGTCAATAACCAACAGCGGGATCTGGATACCCATGTTGGCTCCCACATGCTCCTCGATGATCTCATCGGATGAACCACGATGTCGAGGATTCAATCAATCCGTATACAATTCCCTTTATCAATCGGTACGTTACTTGCCCGAGACTCGATCGTCGGTATCCCAATACCTCGTTCAATCTCCTTACCGGCAAGTCACTTTACTCGTACCGTAATGCATGATCCCGTGATCAACCACTTGGTCACATTGAGCTCATTATGATGATGCATTACCGAGTGGGCCCAGAGATACCTCTCCGTCATACGGAGTGACAAATCCCAGTCTCGATTCGTGCCAACCCAACAGACACTTTCGGAGATACCTGTAGTGTACCTTTATAGTCATCCAGTTACGTTGTGACGTTTGGCACACCCAAAGCACTCCTACGGTATCCGGGAGTTGCACAATCTCATGGTCTAAGGAAATGATACTTGACATTCGGAAAAGCTACAGCAAACAAACTACACGATCTTTGAGCTATGCTTAGGATTGGGTCTTGTCCATCACATCATTCTCCTAATGATGTGATCTCGTTATCAATGACATCCAATGTCCATAGTCAGGAAACCATGACTATCTTTTGATCAACGAGCTAGTCAACTAGAGGCTCACTAGGAACGTGTTGTGGTCTATGTATTCACACATGTATTACGATTTCCGGATAACACAATTATAGCATGAACAATAGACAATTATCATGAACAAAGAGATATAATAATAACCATTTTATTATTGCCTCTAGGGCATATTTCCAACACGGCAGCGGCGCGGGGTGGTAGGGAGAGGGCGCAGCGGTGGTGGGTTGCGGCAGCGGCGGCGCGTGGAGGCGCGGCGGCGGCGGCGGCTACCCTAGGGTTAGACCGAAAAGGCTGATACCATGTAGAGGGATAAGTTATGGGCTGTGCAATCTCGATGTATTGATCGGTGCACCAGGCACGTATATATAAGTACAGAGGTGGGCCACAACCTCAACTATACAAAGGAAACAGGAGGTGGGCCCTACACACAAATATACACGTACACAATATACTCATCAGTTGTGTATGTATAAACTATTGGTACAGATGTTGAAATCTTTCATGAAAAGCACATGTTATTTAGACACTATATAGAAGTTTTGTATGCAGCAATAAAAAGGGCCTTGTGTTGATTTTGGCTAATTGGTTGGCTGTTAAGTTGGCTCGCTCATTTATTTACATAAATAAAGAGGAATTATTTTTAGTTGTTGTGTTTATTCGGAGTTCTTCACTCTTCAGGTTCATGAAGTTTAATTATATATTTTTCGCCATGATGTGTTTGTTTTCATCATCATATGTAGTTTCATGTGCTTGGGTTGAACTCTTGTTTTGTTTAATTTTGCTCGGTTTAATTCTTAAGGTTTCGTAATTCCATGTGAGACGCCCTTGGATGTAGACGCCCTAGTGGATGCAAAAAGAATACCTGTCAAGCATGTTGGAGTTAAACCCGACTTTGGTTTCTCCCGTACTTGTGTACGTATGTGTCCGGCTAGGATTACGTGACCTTCACCGAGTAGGACTTGTATTAGTTGGTAGGTTAGCTAGCTAATATAAATACTCATGTACCCCGTTGTAATCAGCACTACCAAGGCCAGATCAAATCAATAAAAGTACAAAGGCTCGACACGAGCCTGTTACTATAACTCGGCGACTCCGCGTATTGTGTTTCGTCGACTTGGTCTACGCTAGCTAGCTAGACACAAGAATCCATCCACCACGGTGCTTGCCTGCTTGTTTACTATTGTATGTGCGGGTCTCTGTCAAAGCAGCCGGAAGCAATCGGCTGTAGCTTGTACATCGCTGCGTATTGTCGGAAAGTACTCGACAACAGTGTCGTCGAGGTCGGGCCTGTGCCAACAAAGCATGAGGCAGGACGTGATGAACGGGAAAAAGGCAAATTACAAAGGGTGTTGGGGATCAGAGATAAAGGAAGGTAAAGAGCTAGCATTCACCTCATGTAAACCTGGCTCTGCATCCTAGCAGCAAGGCACATCCATGCCCGCCGAAGGAAGAGCCCTTGCGTCCACCGGGAGGACATTCCGCGACTCATATGGCGTCGGCATGACGTTGAGAGAGACTCCACGCAGCATCCCGCGCAAGCATCGGGCACTCGCATCCCGCGCGTCCGCTGGACTCCTCGTGCTGGATCCCCTCGTGGAAGACGGCAAGACGGCTCGCCCGCAGCCCCGATCTGTTCCTCTCCGGAGCGCTTGGTCATGTAAATGTGCTGTCTTGGCCCAGTTTACGAGAGTGCTTAGTTTTTTCTTCCGGAGTAGCAGCCCCTTAGGACAGTAGAGCCGATGGTCAAAAACGTCCAAATCATTAAAGGGGACGGCCGAAAATGCAAAACGTTGAGAGGCCTCGCTTTAGGCTCAGTTTTGTGGAAGTGTGGGGGTATTAAATCCTTCTCAAAGCTAAACTGTTTGATCCTAGAAAATAACCAGACCTGGATTGAAGAATACATGGACTAACCTAGATACACATGAAACCACTTCCGGAAAGACATTTTTAAATGTGAAAAAATTCGGAAAAAAAGTTGCACATGCACATCTTCATCTTCTATGTGCGCGCACAAGGTTTCATGGAAAAACAACATTTTCTTTAGCATGTGCAAAAAAGATTAAAAAATATCGAGGAACACTACTTAAAAGCACTGAAATTTGTCTTTTTTGTAGAGGCAAACTAAAAAGAGGTTTTTTTTTTGCAAAACTTTGTGCCGCGCATGCATTTTGCTAAGATGCATGCGTGTAATTTTGTTTCGGATTTTTTGACATTTTAAAATGCATTCTTTTAAACGAGTTTATATGTATCCGGGTTCAGGATGTCCTCACTCGACTTGAATGTGCTAGATAAAGTACAACTCAGAGCCAGATCCGGCTAGGCTATAAATGGGAGACATATACTAGACGCTTCACTATTACAAAACCTCGAAATGCATGGTAGAAACATTTCTTTGCACCCACCTCACCTCTGTCACATTGACAATATACATTCGATTCATGCTTCAGTGTCCTCGTCTTTTCTTTTTTGAAACGGTCTTCTCATCTTTGAGCTTAGGCTTGAGAGCCATCAGGAATTTTCAAGACCGTTGCTCAAAGCCGACGAGAACTAAAAAATATTGCGTTTTCACGGGGAGCTCAAAGGGAAAGAACTTGCCATCATGCTTCCAGTCGAAGCTGGCCTCCCGCGATGCCGCACGACTCCTGGGGGTTAGCACACACAAATGTCATCACACATGTGCGTATGGAGACGGTGCACCTAGCAAGGAGACCTTGGACTTGATCATGTGGCATCAGCGGACTGTTAGATTGTATATTGGGTCGCTGCCGGAGTGGTCGTCCAGCGTCTAAACAAAATTCCCGCTGGTTCGCGCCTGTGTACCTCCACCGAGAGCTGAGAGAGAAAGATTGCGGTTGCTAGGGTTTTTTCCACTCTGGAATCGAGGATCCATGCACTGAAGAGATGTGACCGTACCGCCGGTACAGGAAAGACCAAAGCAGCGAGCAGATCAATAAGTTGTGGGTTGTCTATTAGCGTCACATGTTACATTTTTCTGCATTTTATAGTAGACTACTGAAGTCTCCGATTTTTGTCTAGTTGTTTGTCGACTGCCATTCATTGGATACTTACTAACAAGCATGATCTTTATCGAGTTCCTAAGCAAAAGGAGGCCACTTGGTAAATCGCACGTTTGCTGAGTTCCTGTCCTGTGGCAATGGACAAACACATGTTTTGCCAAATTCCTGCCACGTGGCACTTGACAAACATATGTTTTGCCCAGTTTATGCCATGTGACACTCGGCAAACCCTTCTTTTTTTTCTTTTTCTACTCTCTTTTTTCTTTTTATTTCTTTCATATATTATTTGTACGAAAATGATAAATCCTGGACGTTCGGGACTTGCCCGTGGCAAATCAAACGTCTTTTTATGGCAACTTAGTTAATGCAAGGATGACAAGTTTAGTTGATAAGCATGGCAATTTTCTGGCAAACAACAAACTGAAGACGGAATTGCCATGCTTGACAACTAAACTTGTCATTTTTTGTGTATATAAATTGCCAAAATAAAAACTTTCGATTTGCCATGGGAAAATCACAAACGTTCGGTACTTACCTGCATCCCTATTTATATGCATATGCTCCACACACCCTTCACCGGTGATAAGCACACAAACAGGATAGGGAAAGGGCGGGGATAACGTTATTCCTACACTGGGGCAACATTTTTGCCTTGATACCTCAAATCAAACACGACGAATACCTAAAGAACAATAGAAAAAAAATCACCCACGCTACTGCATGCCAGGTCAACATTGATGTCGAGCTCGCCACCCTTCAGAACCATGCACCGACGCCCTCTTCTCCGATGACCTAGCCAGGCCAGGCCTTCGTTGAGGATCGTTGCGCTGCAACACTAACACTGCGTGGAGCATCCCCGTTGCAGGCCCACAACAATCCACCAAACCCTCCATAGCATGCCCCCACGATCATTAGTCTCCCTGACGCCGCCAGGGTGCGGAGATGGAGTGGCGGCTAGGGTTTATGCTAGGATTTAGGCCATCTACAAGGCCGGCCGCCTGACCAGGCACTTATGGAGGAAAAAACAATATTGTTAAATTAGAAAATAACTAAGAGCCCTACCTGACCATGGGAGCTAATCATACGCCAATTAAATTGTCTATGCACCAATGTGGGGAAGAAAATAAGGAAGCGCCCAACGCATCTCTTTGCACCCCGCAACCTCCGATGCCAAGATTTGATGGCTCTAACTGCCAATCAATCAGTGGCGCCTGCCCAAGCGCCCCACATTGGACATGGCCGTAGTCACCCGCCTGGAGCCTCTGGCTTTAAGAAAGATTTAATACTACTACCTCACACTTCTGCATTTCATCCAGATATGCATATGCTGCTGTGGATAAAAGAATGTAGAAAGCAGTAAAAATATGGTAGCATGAAGATTTCAACTACAACTACTCAGAGCCAGGTCTCGCTATAAATTGGAGACATACGCTAGATGTTTCACAAGTTGCGCCACCCTGAAATGCATGGTAGAAACATTTCTTTGCACCAAACGTGCCTCTGCCACATTCACAATTTATACTTGGCTTGTGCCCCGGTCTCCTCACGTTTTAGCTTAGGCTTGGGAGCCAACAGGAATTTGCAAGACCGGTTGTAACAGACATTGAGTATGCCGGATGTTACACTTCCGTGGCGAGCTCAAAGGGGAAGAACTTTCGATGACCCCATTAATTCTGCCATCAGAGGCATCAGGCAAGTTACCTCACCCCCAATATCAGGATCTTTTTCCACATAGATATACACAAGGATGGCATTTAAGATTTCTTATTAATTCCATGATATCATAACCACCATAAGGTACCAAGTTTAAGCCCCAGGAAAAAAATCTATAATTGATGAGTTCTTTTTTTCCAATTCCCCACAGGTGCGTCAGGCCATTCATCTGGTCCACCATAGTATTCCAAGATAGGACAAGCTGACCTGGCATGAGTGTTGCGCCTACTGGAGATACATGCGTTCCCCAATCCACTATTCCCTATCTACCTAAATTTTATGTCCTCCACAACAAGACCATGATGAATCTCTAGAGCATATACATTTGGGAAAGAACT
Organism: Triticum urartu; assembly: GCF_003073215.2. Taxonomy (NCBI): domain Eukaryota; kingdom Viridiplantae; phylum Streptophyta; class Magnoliopsida; order Poales; family Poaceae; genus Triticum; species Triticum urartu. The sequence continues at coordinate 49,516,107 of NC_053027.1, read as the reverse complement.
CTTGCAGACTTTTGCTTCCCTCGGATGATTACTGAAAGCTTCATTTTCCCCCATTTTCTTTAGGATATCTATTTTCCCTTTTCTCTGAGGTAACTCTAGGAACTTTCTAGGCAGAAGGAAGTATGTCGAGGGCCACTTCTTTCAGTGACGGCATCTCCTCTTGTTCATGCAAACAGACAAAGCTGCCACCTACTTTTCTCAGCACCTTCCAAGGGCCAGGGTAACACCTGCCGAACAGACAAGAATATTTTCGCTAAGTTATTCAATGTGAGGTTCCTACTGATTACTGAATAGAGCATTGTGTTGATCGGACTACCATATCAAATCATCAATAAGACAACATTACAGAGTTATTACATGCATACAGTACGGACGAGATGGCTGAATAAAAAAATATGTCTTATAATACACGTTAAGTAGGAATGCCTAAAAACTATATATGCGTAGAAGGTCATGCAGCTAATAATAAGAGTTTTAGTGCTACAAGAATTGATATTTCAACGCAACAAGGATGTTAACAAATTTATGTCCAGAAGCACAAGATATATTGTAATACGACTATGTTAAAAATTATTCATGCAAACATATGGACCTATACATTATTCAAGGTAGATTTGGGGAGAAACCAAACGTTAATACTCCCTCCAATCCATATTAATTGTCGCTGTTTTAGTACAACTTTATACTAAAATTGTATTAAAGCAGCGACAATCAATATGGATTGGACGGAGCAACATGTTCAGGAAAAGAATGCAAACCTGAAAAGTACTCCCCCTTTGGACCCTTTAAAATTGTGAATATAGTATACAGTCTCCAGTTTCGGAAGAAAGGTCTTGGAAAGTTCACCCAGCTTTGGATAGAAAAAGGGCGGGTAATCTTCGCTTATGAAGGAAGTCAAATTTATAAAACCAGAATCACAGAATAATTGTTTCTACTACGTTCAAGATAATCAATTAAACATGAAGTTCTATACTGAAGGATACATCCACTTCTTATCCGATCTAGTTCTCCATTGAAGATAATCATTTTCCGTTCTGTATTAAGAACTGCTTCCTTGTAAAGCTCTTCCACCACAAGCATTTCTACAAAACACCATTGACATCTTATTATAGCAGCAAACCTCAACTTTGACTGAACAGTACAGTAAGGAGGGATAGCTCAAATTTCAAAAATCAGCAGAGGTCACCATTGACATTGAAATAGGGATAAGCCACAAGGAATATCTCGTCTTCAGGCCGCACACGGTCTGCCATTTTGACCTTCGTTGTAAAACCAAAATCTTCGAATAAGGATGGTTTTGTTAGGTAATCCAATTTCAATGAACACCCTTCAAAAGCTGACTGTCTCGCAAAAGTAACCTCTTTTGCCTCAGGGAAGAACTGAAACATGTTGAGACGGAACAGTAAAATTTGGAAAAAGATTCAAAGGAATAGAAACTTGAGCACAATACAAGTATACCTATTTAAAGTTCGTTACTATCCAAAATAAAATACTTTAATCACATGGTATCGGCCAAAGCGTACCCATTGCATAAGCTTGCTTTTTTTTTTACTGTAAAGCATAAGCTTGCTTGCTATAATGGAGGTCCAAATCCACTCACAAAACTAAATTGTAGGCATAGATACTAATGAATAGAAGAATGCAAAGAAAGACATACAATTCTGGTCCTGGTAACTTTCTCTGCAGGTACGAAGCGATCACAAAATTCTCTAATGAGAAGCATGCTTCCTGTCATCTCGATTCCACCTTCGCCATCACCTGAACAGAAACAAATTGGAGCTTTTTCACGTTACAAATAACTTATAGTAAGTTAAGTATACAGAAAGCTCATCTATATGGAACCTGGTACAGATTGTAGTCCTGCTGTAGGAAACTCTATTTCCTGTATTATATGATATATACAAAATCACTGGCAAAAAAGAAGAGAAAAGAAAAAAGTAAAGCCAAGTATGTGATAAGAATGACGGTCCAGTCACTCACCAATAGCTGTTTTCCATCCTTAAAAGCTGATTCTGTAGCTTCTTTAGCCTGAAATCACTACAGGTATAGCCCATTAGTCCTAACATCATTCATGCATCTTCTTTCAGAAGAAACACTGTTATCCAAGCTACAGTGAATGCACTAATTGCATTGTTCGTCATCAAAGTAAGGACTTAATATGATCGCCCTCTCTGCCGCATAAGCATGTGAGAGAAGATGGTACCAACAAGGTTAGCTCAAACTGTACCACCAATTTAGGATGTTCACGGATTCTATCCAGTCTACAGTATCCAGATACAGTATAGTGTCGAGTTGCTGGGCACAAAACTCCACACAACCATTCATATCTGTTACTCGCTTTTTTAACTGAAACTATTGAGCAGGACCCGACAGTAAAATGTATGAAAAGACGACATTTACAAAGAAGGGGGTGAGGTGAAAGTACAAAGAGAAGAACAAAGAAGCTCAGCCCTGGCTATCCAGCCAAGTGGTAAGATATGGTCGATTAATCATTAATCTCCTTCATTCTGTAAGAAGGAAGAGGTTCTTAAAAACGAAGGACTAGGAGTTAGGCTAGGATTGGCATTTCCAAAAATCTTGGAAATTTCTCTGTTTCCAAATGTTCCAGGCAGCAATATGACCTCCATCAAGAAAGGTTTAAAGAGGCTTTGGCAGAGGATAACAGGTTTTCCATCCCATCACATCACAACAAGGGAAGAGGTTAAGAGTTTCCCAACTATCCTTGCTGATGCTGCAGGTCCAGAACAGATGATCCTTGTTCTCAAGGAGCCCTTCATTGCGAAGAATGCAGTTGACACCATCATCTAAGTGTAAATTCCTTCCTCAGCATGTCCTTGGTGTTGAGGCGATCATTGAGAAGAAGCCAGAAGAAATCCATGGCTTTAGAGGGGATTTGGAATTCCATATCCAGTTGGAGTACATAAGGTCTTGGATGGAGCTGAAGGAAAGGTTGTAGATCTTGGTTGCCCAGAAAGAGGTTCCCAGCTGAAACTCCAAATATCAGCACCAGAGGGATTAGGATTGCGTCGAGTAACAATCTGCCTGACAACTGTCCGCAACAATAACTTTGCAGCATGAAGAGATAGATCTAAAAAATGCTGCGCCTAAATGTGGAATGTTGGTTTTCCCACCTAATTGCGAAGGTAGCCCAATTGAATATGTAACATGCGTAACAAACTGACAATGCATAAACCACTCTACTGCTTATCTAGGTAAGTTCAATAAGCAAAGTAGGCCACCGAAATATTTTTCAATAATATGTCACAAATGGCGTAGCTAGTAGCCTAGTATACAGATATTTCACAACTGCCTGAAAGACAAAGGATTTAACATTTGGTCATTTGAGGTGTGAGTTCATCTCAAGTACAGCTGCACACAATGAGATGCAGGGCCCATATAAGCAAAGCGACTAATATGGGCATGTAAAACTGGCACCACACCAAAGGCCCCAGAACATTGTAGGAACTACCAGTTGTCAATAAACAAGTTTTCACCGGAATTACCTGCACTATGAGTTCTGTGTAATCGCTTGGGAAATTTGCACTGAAGACGTCACGGGTGCTCTGGTCCCCAGTGACAGCGCAGACATGGAACCAAGTTCTTAAATTCCTCCTTGATATAGTGAAAATGCTCCCACCACCATCACCACTGCTAATTGTAGGAAATCTCCAATTTGGAACCTTCACAAAATAAACAAAATGCATGAATAGAAAGCTCAAATTTAAAGGGAAAGAAAGGGATGAAATATATAGCTTGTTTGGGATGGTGTACTTGTTTATGCGGGGCAGATGGTTTAAAGGTAAATGGTGCGTTGGAGATTGAATAATTGGTTGCCATGGCCATTGAAGCCTGGGGGTGGGTGGTTCAGACGGAGGGCGAGAGGGGTAGGGGGAGAGGGAGAGGGAGAGAGTACCAGTGTGTGGTAGTGGAGGGAAATTGCTATCGAAGTACCAGTCTGTTTGGCAAGGCATTACTGTGTGGTCTCCAATTGCTGTGATGGGAAAAATATCTTGCCTGTCATGACAGCGACATCTAGTTGTATGCATATGCTGCTATTGGCTGATAAGACAATGCAGACTTTTCTTATCTGGTTTATCCTAAAATATTGATATAGTGGGCCAATGTAGTCTTGCTGAGAAACTCTGACTCTTTGCTGAGAAATGAATGTCTGAATGAAATTTAAAGGAATACCACTAATGCAGAGTTGATGGCTCCAGTACCTCACTGTCTTGTTTTTAACTTCTTGATTACGATCTTGGAAGGGGTCATCGCTAAAGAATTGAACAGGCTCCAACACATCACTATCCTATCCTTTCAAGAACTCATTTGGGCGTACCCCCGGCCCCTGACAAAAAAAGACAGTGTTTTCCCAAATTTTGGACTCTGGAGCCAACAGTGCCGTCAACTGATCTCACAGACTGCCAGAGTTCCATTTTTCATAACCTTATCACATCGCCCCTTCTATCATGACAGAAAGGTTATCAACCTCCTGGCATATCTGATCAATTAGGGGATGTGTATTGTCATTTGATGAGAAGGAAACAACCTCCCCCTTCAGCTCAACCCAACTACACCCTGTCTCCTTCTTTAAGCCCTGCTCTTTCATGAATCCTCTAACATTGGCAGCACTGCTCCACATCTCTTTGGCAGCATATAAGTTTGCCAAGAGTGTATACATTCCTCCATCAGAAGGTTGCGCCTGAAGGACATTCTTTGCAATGACTTCTCCAAGCTGAACATCTCCGTGAGCATTACATGCGCTAAATAGTGTCTCCCATGCATTTACTTGAAGGTCAGATGGGATTTTTCTTGTGAATGCATAAGCTTGGTGTACAAAACCAGATCTTCCTAGGAGATCAACCATACAGGAATAGTGATCAGACCTAGGAATCAAGTTCCAATCTTCTTGCATGCTTCTAAAATAACGACAACCTTCATATAAATAGCCTTTGTGTGCACAAGAAGACAATACACTAAGAAAGGTTGCATGGTCTGGACGAAACCCATCTTCAGTCATCTTGTGAAAGAGTTTCAGAGCTTCAGCAGCCATACCATGATAAGCATATGTCGCAATCATGGCATTCCATGTCACTGTATCTCGCTGCAACATCAATTCGAAAACTTGTGAGGCTTCAGCGATTAGCCCACACTTTGAGTACATAGATATCAATGAGCTCATTACCAAAGCATCACGCTCAAAGCCAGTTTTGACTGCACAGAGATGCACCATTTTTCCACATCCAAGCGCAACAAGAGAGGCGCAGATAGAAATAACAACGCTCAAAGTGGCTTGGTTTGGCCTGAGTCCTCCTCTGGTCATTTCTGACAGCAAAGCTAGTGCTCCTTCATCTTTGTACCCAGAGATCAATGTGTTCCACGAGGTCTCATCTTTCTCTGGCATTCTTCTAAACCAGGTATTTGCACTAGCCATGTCCCCTTGTTGAACATAGCCTTGCAAGATCGTGTTCCAAGATACGAGATCCCTATTTGGCATCTCAGCAAACAATCTCAACGCATCATCCACCCTCTCGCTCTGCACGAAACCACCGATCATTGTGTTCCAAGCAATAGCATCCCGATCAGGCATTTCCTCGAACACCTTCCACGAAGCATCAACGTCTCCATTCTGCAAGTACCCACGCATAATGGCTGTCCGAGATATCGTGTCCTTCTGGGGCATCTCATCAAACAGGCTCTGCGCAACCTGCATCCTCCCAGCCCGCGCGTAGCCTGTGATCATAACATTCCACGAGACAGGGTTCCGTCTCTGCATCCGGACAAACAGCTCCTCGGCGTCCTTCAAGCAACCAAGCGCGACGTAACCCGACAGCAACGCGTTGCAGACAGACGTCGACGGGGAAGGCGCGCGGTCAAAGAGCTCCCTCGCCTCATGGACACGCCGCCTCCTGATGTAACCGGAGATCATGGTCAGCCACGAGACGTCGTTCCTCGACGGCATCGCGTCGAACAGCTCGCGCGCCTGCTCGACCATCCCGTTGCGCATGTAGCCCGACATCATCGCGTTCCAGGAGACCACGTTCCGGTCCGGCATCCGGTCGAAGAGCTCCCTGGCCTCGACGACCCTCCCGCTCCGCGCGTAGCCGGTCAGGAGCGCCGCCCATGAGATGGAGTTCCTCGCGGGCATCGCGTCAAACGCCCTGCGGGCGTCCGCGAGCATCCGGTTCTGGACGAAGCCCGAGAGCATGCAGTTCCACGTGAACACGTTCCGCTCAGGCATTTCGTCGAACAGTCGGCGCGCGGCGGCCACCCTGCCGGCGCGGAGGTGGGAGGTGATGGCGGAGTTCCATTGGAAGATGTCGCCGCCGGCGGGCGCAGGCGGGGCCGGGGCGCGGCCGCAGAAGCGGCGGAGGGGAGTAGAAGCCCAGTGGGGTCCGCGGGTTGGTTGCAGAAGTTTCTGGAAGGTTCTTATCATGCTCACAGGCGATTGGAGGGGAGAAGAGGTGCGTGGCTGCAACGACGGGTGGGCTTTGCTTAAGTTTTGAAGATGTCGCAAATGAAATCAAGCACTTTCGAAGAAAACCAGAATTAAATACAGTACTACTGAAATTCTTGAAAAAAAATTGTTTTTTCAGATACACCAACTACAAGGTATAGATGCCTGACATACGCAACTATACTACCCTCACATAACTCTAACCACTACACACACGACATGTGGAGCTTGACGAATACGAGTGGAATGAATTACAAAAATACCACATTCTTAGGCCTTAGTCGGTTTGAAGGATTTTTACAGAAAAAACATAGAAACAAGGATTCTGAAGAAAAATTTCTTGTAAATATATTCGGTTTGTAGGAAATGCGTACAGAAATTTCTTAGAAATATTATTTATTTTCGGTGTTTTTTTTAGAAAACTACACATCGATTCAAAGCTCATTTTACATCTATTAACGAGGTAAGTCAATTTCTTAGGATGGTAAATGTCATCCTATAGAAAAATAGATTATTTAGTCCATTTTAATGAAGTTTCTGATTGGTTGAACCCACCTTGAGGCACACCAGCTAACAATGAAATTTATAAAAGGGTCCCTGAAATTACATAATGCATCCTAATTAAAAAGAAGATGAATTGCGCCCCTAGCAGGGAGGTTATTGTGCCCGTGAACACGTCACCCGCGATGTGGCCTCAGATGAGGAGGGCGGTGGCAAGACATTTTGCTCTGCAAGCGGTGCACCAGGTCACGATAGCTCCAAATCAGGTCACGCCCCGTCATGAATCCAGTCGTGCCGGCTACTCATCATGATAGCCTCACTTGCGAGCAGCATAGAGATGGCATGGCGCGTGGAGTCATCGCCCTTATCGAGCAGTATCCCTGATGGTAATCATCGACAGCGCCCGCCACACCTCCTCCTCGATCGCCTAGTCCCCATCCTAGTTCACCACCTCCACTCCTAGTTCGCTCGTGGGGAGCGTTCCACACGTGGATTATCTGGCTGTGTCCACTGCCGCAGGAGACAAGATGGAATAGAGAGAAATGTATTGTATGTGGAATTCCACGGTGGCGCGTGATGAAGCTATGTACCTAGGGTAGGGTCATGGACCTGTCCAGCATACCCTCCCCAAGAACATCTTTACAAAGAATCAGAAGCAGTCGAAGAGAAATCATCATCCACTCGACCGCGGAGATGCGCTCACTCGACCACCTTGAAGACACTCGACCACCAGAAGATAAGGAACCCTACGGTTAGGACTTAAACCATGTCATTATGAGCATTTATGACATTTTACTGTAGACGTTACCAGTAACGCCTTTCCTTTATGAGCATTGAACCCTGAGTAACGGAGGGGAGCTGGGGTCCTGGCGCACTCTATATATATAAGCCACCCCCCTCCTCTGGGACAGGGGTTCGCAGTTTTGTAAACTCACACACACACATATAATCCAGTCGACCGCCTCAGGGCACCGAGACGTAGGGCTGTTACTTCCTCCGAGAAGGGCTTGAACTCGTAAAACTCGTGTGTACAACTACTCCATAGCTAGGATCTTGCCTCCTCATACCTACCCCCCATTCTACTGTCAGTCTTAGATCCACGACAGTTGGCGCCCACCATGGGGCAGGTGTCTTAGCGACTTATTGGAGAAGTTGCAATTTTTTCGAATAGCCATCATCATGGTTCCAGGCGAAGGTTTGGCTGAGGGCCGCGAGATCCGTCTCGGCGCGCTCGTGTTTGTCGCCGACGACTCCGCTTGGCTTCAGGAGGCACCACTCGATGTCGACGCGCTCCCCGCCCGCGGGGCGACGCACTTTCACGCGTGCGTCCACAGCGTCCTCCTGCGGCAACCGTCGACCCAGTACCAGTCGACTCCAACGGCTTTCCCCCTCCCTACGACCCGCCGGAGCAAGCGCACCGGCCGGTCGAGGATTCAACGTTGGGTGAAGCATGCGGTGGCCCGCCAGTCGGCCACCCCTCAAGTCGCGGCGCTCGAGCCCGACGAGTCTCTCTACGACCTGTTCGATCTGTCGACCGGCTCCGTAGAGACTGCATCCGAGTGCGGCAGCAATGACTCGACAGCGGAAGTCCTGATGGTCAATGGACCACGCGGTCCTCCTGGCTTCGATCGTGAAGAGGGAGGTGACGGGAACGGAGATCCGTCGCGCTTTCACGAGGAGTACCGCCCCGAGCCTCTCTGCTCGCAGCAGAGAGAAGAACTTCGTCGCCGAAACATGGATGCCCTGCATACTTCTATAGTTGGAGAAACGCCCGAGGCCCAGGCCTTGGAACAGGCTCGCTTGGCCAATGTGGCTGAGCGCACTCGACTGGAGAACCTACAGCGCGCACTCGACGATCGCGCTCTTCAACGTGCTCCTGAGTCCAGCCGACGCCAACTTTCTCCACCTCCGGCTCAAGTATACCGGACACCGATCCAAAACCTAGCAGCTGCTGCCTGGATAGCAGAGTCGATTCAACCTTCCCAGTCAGAAGCTGGCCGAGGTCTAGCGCAGATCAGGGCCTTGCTCCGGGCAGCAGGAGAGCAGAATACGGCCGTGTCTCAGTCGCAGGATAGGATCCATAGCAGATCTGTGGTCGCAGATACGGTCCAGTCGGCCCATAGCCCGAGATCGCCCCCGAGGCGTGAGGGGCGTGGAGAGCGGCATGATCAGTACAGAAACCAGGAGCAGTATGATCGTCGAGCCGATCGCGATGGTCGCCGTCGAGTGCCCATGCCTCCTCCAAGGAGTGGGTCATACGTGCCGCGGCCACATGAAGACAGGCGCCCTAACAGCGTCGGAAGAGGTATTCCAGTCGACCCCAGGGAGCCAGGCTTTGATGCGAGATCTATTCTCGTACAAGGCTTGGTCAACAGAAACATAGCTCACCGAGATGGCCATGACAGAGGCCCGCAAACCAGCAATAGGGTGCATGTCTCTGGCCCAGAGTGCTTCAGCAGAGCTATCAGAGCTGCAGTGATTCCCCCCAACTTCAGGTTGGCGACTGGAGTCAGTAAGTTCACCGGAGAGTCCAAGCTTGACACCTGGCTCGAAGACTACCGAGTGGCTGTCTAGATTGGTGGCGGCAATGATGAGGTGGCCATGAAACACCTTCCTCTGATGTTGGAGGGCTTGGCTAGGGCATGGCTGAATCAGTTGGCACCTGGCAGCATCTATACTTGGGAAGATCTCGCCCGAGTGTTTGTCAGAACGTTTGAGGGTACTTGCAAGCGGCCAGCAGGTTTGACAGAATTACAGTGTTGCGTCCAGAAACCGAATGAAACTTTGAGAGATTATATCCAGAGGTGGATCACCCTGCACCACACGGTGGAAGATGTGTCTGATCATCAGGCTATTTGTGCTTTCAAGGAAGGCGTCAGGTACCGGGAGTTGAACCTGAAATTCGGTCGGACAGGAAACATGACTCTGACTCGGATGATGGAAATCGCCACCAAGTATGCCAATGGTGAAGCGGAGGAGCGACTGCGGAGCGGCAAGCACAAAGCAGTCGCCCACAAAGCCGGAGGAGGAAACTCCAGTCGGAAACAAAAACGCAAGGCCGAACCAGCTGCTCCGGGTGAGGCCTTGGCTGTGGTCCAAGAAAAGTTCAAGGGGAAGCCCAAAGGGCCGTGGAACCCCAAGAAAGTAAAAGATCAGGATGGAAATGACGTGTTGGATCTGCCGTGCCATATCCACACCAAAAAAGACGAAGAAGGTAATTTCATTTACCCGAAGCATACCACTCGACAGTGTCGGCTCCTGATCCAGCAGTTCCGAGAGAAACAGCCCAAGGAAAAGAAGAAGGAGGCAGACAAGGCTGAGAGTGAAGGAGAAGATGATGATGGTTATCCTCACGTGAATTCCACTCTGATGATTTTTGCTGATGTTGAAAACAAGAGTCGATTGAAAGTCATCAACAGAGAAGTGAACATGGTCGCTCCGGCGACACCCAGTTACTTGAAATGGTCGCAGACTGCCATTACATTCGACCAGTCTAATCATCCAGCGCACATCGCCACCCCTGGGAGGCAAGCGCTGGTGGTCGACCCGATGGTCGAAGGCACTCGACTGACAAAGGTCCTGATGGACGGTGGCACTGGCCTGAACATTCTGTATGAAGAAACGTTAAAAGGAATGGGCATTCCGATGTCCAGACTCAGTGAAAGCCATATGAGTTTCCATGGGGTCATCCCGGGCAAGAAGGCTGCGTCCCTCGGTCAGATTGCACTCGACGTGGTTTTCGGTGATGCCAAAAATTACCGCAAAGAAAAGTTGACGTTTGAAGTCGTGGATTTTCAGAGTGCATATCATGCAATTCTGGGCAGGCCGGCTTATGCACGATTCATGGCTTGACCTTGTTACATGTACCTCAAACTGAAGATGCCTGGTCCCAGAGGAGTGATCACTATCTCTGGTAATCGGAAAAAGGCGGAAGAGTGTTTCCAGAAGGGCTCAAAGATCGCCGATGCCCAGATGGCCGTGGCAGAATTGCAAGAATACCAGAAAAATGTAGACCCGAGTGCCTTGTTGCGAGCCAAGAAGCCAGCCACGGATTCAACATTCCAGTTGTCTGGCGAGACGAAGTCTGTTCACATCCACCCGACGGACCCCAATGCAGCTCCGACCCACATTTCGACCACACTCGACTCCAAATAGGAAGAAGCGCTCATCCAGTTCTCCATGAGAACTGGGACATCTTTGCATGGAAGCCTTCTGACATGCCAGGTGTTTCCAGGGGACTGGCTGAGCATCATTTGTGAGTCGACCCGAAAGTGAAACTAGTCAAAGAGCATCTTCGACGGTCCGCCGTACAGAAAAGAAAAGCAATCGACGAAGAGGTGGCTCGGCTTTTGGCAGCTGAGTTTATCCGAGAGATTTACCACTCCGAGTGGTTAGCCAATGTTGTCATGGTCCCAAAGAAAGATGAATCACTCCGCATGTGCATTGATTTCAAGCATATCAATCGGGCCTGCCCGAAATATCACTTCCCTCTCCCTCGCATCGATCAGATAGTCGACTCGACTGCTGGGTGCGAGCGTTTGTCCTTTTTGGATGCCTACTCCGGGTACCACCAGATCCGTCTGTACGGACCCGACGAAATAAAGACAGCCTTAATCACCCCGTTCGGGTGCTTCTGTTATGTCACAATGCCATTTGGCTTGAAGAACGCTGGAGCCACATTTATGCGAATGATTCAGAAGTGCCTGCTCACTCAGATCAGTCGGAATATGGAAGCATACGTGGATGACATTGTGGTCAAGTCACGTAAAGGTTCCGACCTGCTGACCGACCTCGCTGATACCTTTGCCAACCTCAGAAGGTATGATATCAAGCTCAATCCATCAAAGTGCACGTTTGGAGTTCCAGGCGGAAAGTTGCTCGGTTTTCTTGTTTTCGAACGAGGAATCGATGCTAACCCAGAGAAAGTAGGCGCTATACTCCGAATGAAACGCCCTGTGCATGTGCATGATGTCCAGAAGCTTACTGGTTGCTTGGCCGCCCTAAGTCGATTCATTTCTCGCCTCGGTGAAAAGGCGCTGCCTCTTTACCGACTGATGAAGAAATCAGGTAAGTTCGAGTGGACTCCAGAAGCTGATACAGCATTTGCAGAGCTAAAAGCCCTGCTTTCCACCCAGCCGGTGCTTGCTGCTCCAATCAACAAAGAGCCTCTTTTGCTTTATATAGCATCCACTGGACAAGTCGTCAGTACAGTACTTACGGTCGAGCAGGAAGAAGAAGGAAAAACGTACAAAGTTCAATGCCCAGTTTATTATATTTCCGAAGTCCTGACCCCGTCAAAGCAGAGATATCCTCACTATCAGAAGCTTGTCTATGGAATTTACATGACCACGAAGAAGGTTGCACACTACTTCTCAGATCACTCTATTATAGTCGTTAGCGACACACCATTGTCAGAGATTCTGCACAATAGGGATGCAACTGGTCGAGTGGCAAAATGGGCGATTGAACTCCTTCCCTTGGATATCAAGTTTGAGGCAAAGAAAGCTATCAAGTCCCAAGCAATAGCAGATTTCCTCGCCGAGTGGATCGAACAGCAACTGCCAACTCAAGTTCACTCGGAGCACTGGACCATGTTCTTTGACGGATCCAAGATGTTGAACGGTTCTGGTGCTGGAGTAGTTCTTGTATCCTCTCGAGGAAACAAGCTCAGATATGTCCTCCAGATTCACTTTGATTCCTCCAACAATGAAGCAGAGTATGAAGCACTCCTGTATGGGTTGCGCATGGCCATCTCACTCGGCGTCCGTCGCCTCATGGTCTATGGCGACTCAGATTTGGTAGTTAATCAAGTGATGAAGGAGTGGGACGTCAGAAGCCCAATCATGACTGGTTACTACAACACAGTGAGAAAGCTTGAGAAGAAGTTCGAGGGGTTAGAAATCCACCACATCCCCCGATTGAAAAATCAAGCAGCCGATGAATTGGCAAAGATAGGTTCCAAGAGAGAAGCCATTCCCAGCAATGTGTTCTTGGAGCATGTTCACACACCGACAGTTCAGGAAGACCCTTTCACTGAAGAGCCCCCACAACCCAAGAGCGCCACGGATCCGACTGAAGTCGAGGTCCCAGCTGTGGTCGACCTAATCATGGAGGTTCTGGCCATTACTCCCGACTGGACGGTGCCCTACATTGCGTACATCCTCAGGAAAGAGCTCGCAGAGGATGAAGAAGAAGCTCGGCAGATCGTTTGCCGATCTAAAGCTTTTACTGTGATAAGAGGGCAGCTGTTCAGAGAAAGTGTGACTGGAGTCGGTCAGAAGTGCATATCACCAGAAGAAGGTCGAATGATCCTCAATAACATCCACTCGGGGACCTGTGGCCACCATGCGTCCTCTCGGGCCATCGTGGCTAAAGCATCCCGAGCTGGATTCTATTGGCCACGAGCAAATGAGATGGCGAAAGATATAGTCGACAGATGTGAAGGCTGTCAATTTTACTCCGATGTGTCTCACAAGCCAGCGTCAGCCCTGAAGACCGTTCCCCTCGTCTGGCCCTTTGCTGTTTGGGGACTGGATATGGTTGGACCGCTGAGGACCGGCAAAAGTGGCTTCACTCACGTGCTCGTTGCAGTCGACAAGTTTACCAAATGGATCGAAGCCAAACCTATCAAGAACCTTGACGCTAGCACCGTTGTCAGTTTTATCAGAGAATTGACATTCAGATATGGAGTCCCACACAGCATCATCACGGACAACGGGTCGAACTTCGATTCCGATGAGTTCAGAATTTTCTGCGCCTCTCAGGGCACTCGAGTCGACTATGCTTCTGTTACCCACCCGCAGTCGAACGGACAAGCAGAGAGAGCCAATGGCCTAATTCTCAAAGGACTGAAGCCCCGACTGATGCGTGATCTCAAACACGCAGTAGGTGCTTGGGTTGATGAACTTCCGTCAGTTCTGTGGGGCTTAAGGACAACTCCTAATCAGTCGACTAGAAGAACTCCTTTCTTCTTAGTCTATGGAGCCGAAGCTGTTCTGCCAAGTGACTTGCTCCACAACGCACCCCGAGTTGAACTCTTCTCCGAAGCAGAAGCAGAGGAGGCCCGACAAGATTCAGTCGATCTCTTAGAGGAGGAAAGAGAGATGGCCTTGATCCGCTCGACCATTTATCAGCAAGATTTGCGTCGATTCCACACCAGGAATGTGAGGGGTCGGGCCTTTCAAGAAGGAGACTTGGTTCTTCGAGTGGATCAGCAGAAACCACACAAGCTCGCTCCAACTTGGGAAGGCCCCTTCATCGTCACCAAAGTTCTCCACAACGGAGCATACCATCTTTACAATATCGATCATCAGAAAGACGAGCCACGGGCTTGGAACGCGGAGCTGCTCCACCCCTTTTATACTTAAACTCTCGTTTGAATAAAATGTAATAAGAAACACCTTTTGTAATTAGTTTATCAAAGACAAGAGCTTACGGTTCTCTCATTCAATTGTGTTGTTCTTATTTACTCCTGAAATCCCCCAGTGGGTGGGCTTAGTCGCGAATCCGTTCCGCCTAAGTTCGAAAAAATCCTACCGAGTGGAGAGCAATCCTCCCACTCGGGGGCTTAGTTGCAGTTGAGCACTCGCCTAAGTTCTCTCACTAAGAGGCTTAACGGCAGTCCAGCACTCACCTAAGTTCGAAAAAATCCTACCGAGTGGAGAGCAATCCTCCCACTCGGGGGCTTAGCTGCAGTCGAGCACTCGCCTAAGTTCTCTCACTAAGAGGCTTAACGGCAGTCCAGCACTCGCTTAAGTTTGAAAAAATCCTACCGAATGGAGAGCAATCCTCCCACTCGGGGGCTTAGCTGCAGTCGAGCACTCGCCTAAGTTCTCTCAATAAGAGGCTTAATGGCAGTCCAGCACTCGCCTAAGTTTGAAAAAATCCCACCGAGTGGAGAGCAATCCTCCCACTCGGGGGCTTAGCTGCAGTCGAGCACTCGCCTAAGTTCTCTCACTAACAAGCTTAACGGCAGTCCAGCACTCGCCTAAGTTTGAAAAAATCCTACCGAGTGGAGAGCAGTCCTCCCGCTCGGGGGCTTAGCTACAGTCGAGCACTCGCCTAAGTTCTCTCACTAAGAAACTTAACGGCAGTCCAGCACTCGCCTAAGTTTGAAAAACTCCTACCGAGTGGAGAGCAATCCTCCCACTCGGGGACTTAGCTGCAGTCGAGCACTTGCCTAAGTTCTCTCACTAAGAGACTTAACGGCAGTCCAGCACTCGCCTAAGTTTGAAAAAACCCTACCGAGTGGAGAGCAGTCCTCCCACTCGGGGCTTAGCTGCAATCGAGCACTCGCCTAAATTCTCTCACTAAGGGGCTTAACGGCAGTCCAGCACTCGCCTAAGTTTGGAAAAATCCTACCGAGTGGAGAGCAATCCTCCCACTCGGGGGCTTAGCTGCATTCCAGTACTCGCCTAAGTTTGAGACCCATCCCTATCCGCAAGGACGACGAGGTGCAGGTCGACTGCAACCTTCTCCATCGGAGCTGCGGCACAAATACAACGTCAGCTCCATCCCTATCCGCAAGGACGACAAGGTGTAGGTCGATTGCAACCTTCTCCTTTGGAGCTGCGGCACAAATAGAACGTCCACTCCATCCCTATCCGCAAGGACGACGAGGTGCAGGTCGAATGCAGCCTTCTCCTTCGGAGCTGCGGCACAAATACAACGTCCGATCCATCCCTATCCGCAAGGACGACGAGGTGCAGGTCGACTGCAACCTTCTCCTTCGGAGCAGCGGCACAAATACAATGTCCGCTCCATCCTTATCCGCAAGGACGACGAGGTGCAGGTCGACTGCCACCTTCTCCTTCGGAGCTGCGGCACAAATACAACGTCCGCTCCATCCTTATCCGCAAGGACGACGAGGTGTAGGTCGACTGCCACCTTCTCCTTCGGAGCTGCGGCACAAATACAACGTCCGCTCCATCCCTATCCGCAAGGACGAAGAGGTGCAGCAAGCAAAGTCCATCCGAAGGCAAACACAAGCACATTCGGAGATAAACCAAATTCAGATAAATACTAAAAGGTTCCAAGCAGCGAATCAAAGGTACTCGAGCACCAAGCCCGAAGGAGTTTAACGGTTACAGAAACCACTCGGCATTCCGAGGCAAATTTAAAGCGTATCCAAGTTTCATAAGATTGTTCACTCGGCCGGAGGAGGGCTGGCAGGCTCCACGAATGAGTCCAGATCGATCCCATCAGCGATCCGAGTGGCGGCAGCAATGAAAGTCTCCATGAAGGACTGGAAGTCGTGCTTTTTGGTGTTAGCGACTTTGATCGCAGCCAGCTTTTCTTCACGAGCCTCCTTACAATGGACTCGCACCAGGGACAACGCCACGTCAGCACCACAGCGGGCGGAGGATTTCTTCCATTCTTGCACTCGGTCAGGGATCTCATTCAGTCGAGTCATCAGAGATTCCAGATCATTCTGAAGCGTCGCCCCCGACCAAAGCGTCGAGTCGATTCGAGAGACAACCTCCTTCAGGCGTGCGAGGTAGCTTGTGGCGCTGGCGATACGGGACTCCAGTCGGAGCACGTTCATCACAGTTTTATCGCAGACCGGGGAAGCGATAGGGTCCAGACCCGTCTCGACCCTTCCAGTTTCTTCGTCAAAGTCTTGACAGAGTTCTGCAGCCAAAAGTCAGTTCAATCAACCGAGCAAAATTCGATGGCAAGCATCAAGACAGTCGGATTAAAAGAAATACCTCCCAGCACGAGATAAAGCTTCTTAGCGAGGGTCCTCTGATAAGCTTCCGTGTCGTTCCTCTTGCAGATCGCAGACTCCAACTTTTTGTTCAGGACGACCTTATCCTTCTTCAGGCTGGTCACTTCGCGGTTAGCTTCATTAAGACAAGATGTCAGTCTAGTCACCTCTCCTTCAAGCGTTCCGACTAAAGCAAGCTTCTTGTCTGCGAGAACGGTTTTGTCCTGGGCTGCTTTTTGCGCGGCGGCGAGGTCCGAGTCCTTCTTGTCCAGAGCCAACTTCATTTTCTCTGCAAAAGAAATAATCGAATCAAAAAAGAGATCAAAGAGATATATGGAAGTTCAGTCAGCAATCAGTTACCTTCCATACCAGCGGCCTCGTCTTGAGCTTTTTTTAGATTTTGCTGAGCCAATTCCAAGTCTAAGTTGAGTTGCCTCTGCTTCTCTTAGAGTTTGGCAAACTTGGAGATAAGAGTACAAGACTTATGCAGGAGGCAAGGGGCAGATCAATCAATAGGTTCGAAGGCAGTTCATTTCCGAGTGAATAAAACCTAAAGAAGTGGACAACAAGCTATTCAGACCCCAGTCGACTGCCAGCAGTCGACCGCGGTCTCGGGGACTACACCCAGTGGGTGCACTTGGCGTGCCCCACCGGTTCTGATCCCACTCGACCGGCCCGCCGGAGTCGAGTGCAAGGAGTAAAAAAAGAGAGAGGAAGAACAATTGCGCTGTCAAGAAAGAAGAACTCAGACCACAGTCGACTGCCAGCAGTCGACCGCGGTCTCGGGGACTACACCCAGTGGGTGCACTTGGCGTGCCCCCACCGGTTCTGATCCCACTCGCCCAGACCGAGTGGAAGAGCGGAACTACCAAAAACGACAACAACACCCAGTGGGTGCTCTAATTCAACGCAAACAACAGGAGATTGTGCAGAAGAAGATTTTTCAAGAACAAAAACAGTCAGAAAGTCTACTCACCTAGACGTTGGCCTGAAGGGCGGCACTAGCATCGTAGGCAGCCTGACTGCTCTCGTGCACTATCTTCACCCGCTCCATCATCATATCAGCCTGTCGGATGGCTTCCGCAGCCGCTTCCGACTGGTTGTCTGGGACGGGGTAGCTGGTGAAAAAAAGTGCAGACGACCCAGGTGCGGCTGCTTGAGGCTCCGTGGTGTGGATTTGGATGGTTGAAGGAACCACAGGTGCGGTCGACCGCGTGGGATACCCACTCGGCAAGGGTGCAGCGAATG
Organism: Triticum urartu; assembly: GCF_003073215.2. NCBI lineage: Eukaryota > Viridiplantae > Streptophyta > Magnoliopsida > Poales > Poaceae > Triticum > Triticum urartu. Next base: position 49,498,198 of record NC_053027.1, on the reverse strand, counting down.
CCTCAGTGGCCCTGCCCGCGCCTTCAGCTTGACAGACGGGAGGCGTTGCAGTTGGTTCTTGCCGAGCCACCCTGCCAGCTGTTACCTTCTTGCTCTTCCTAGGCTTAGGAGCCACATCTTCGTCGTTGTCCGGAAGGTCAATGATGTTGGGTGGAGCTGCAAGACAGAACATTCGACCCCAAGTGAACCACTCGACCCTAAAAGGATCAAGAATCGAAATCGCAAGAGTTCATACCTGGGTTAGAGGTTACCGCATCCTCCATTTCCTCGTCCGGTACTGGTATGAAGAGGTCCCTGACGTAGCAGCACTGCAAAGGCCCGCATTCAATCGGTTACACCCAGTTAATCGAATCCACATAAAGGACAAGTCAGATGGTTACCCGGAGATAGTAGGAACGGTCACTTTGATCCGGGGCAAAGCTTTGGGCGGTTTGGAAGAGATGGCTTTCGGCACTTTCGGCGCTGGAAGCGGCGCGACCTTGGATTGCTTTGGAGGCTTCTCAGTCGGCGTCGGGGAAGACGTCCTGGGGCACTTCGAGGATTGCCCGATCGGCGCAGTCACCAACTCCGGAGCGCGTGCCGGGTCATGAGTGTGCTTGGACCTCCTCTCCCTGCAAGGAGGCGAGTCGACTTCTTCCTCATCGGTCGATTCATCGCTCTCCTCGTCCTCCTCGGCTTCCGAATGCTCCTCGCCTCTCTCGCCCCCGCTCCCTTCTTCTTCAGCGCCTGGGTCCTACACTCCGTTGGGCATCGAGTACATTTCAATGAGGGCCTGAAAGAGTAACGATCAAAAGACATTCAGTCGACCACAAATGGGACATCACGTGGTGAATCGGAAAGATACTTGATAAAACAGAAATATACCTGCTCCGGCTGGTGCGAGTGTTGGGGAACATAGTAATTTCAAAAAATTTCCTACGCACACACAAGATCATGGTGATGCATAGCAACGAGAGGGAAGAGTGTTGTGTAACACCCTCGATGCGACTATAGCTCCCACGTGTCGAGGCACCACTTAGAGACATAATCGCATTGAAGGCATATGTCGCAAGTTAGGCAATCTTCACAACATCCCATGTAATATAATGATGAAAGGGAAGATAACATAGTTGGCTTACACTCGCCACGTCAATCAAGTACATAAATAACATTACATCAACCAAACACTCATGGCCCGACTATGGCGCCAAAATAAAAGAGAACCCAACATGTGATACCGGTCCCGTTCACCCCCAACTGGGCACCACTACTGATCATCGGGAAAGGAAACATAGTATCGTTGAGAGTCTTCGTCGAACTCCCACTTGAGCTCGTATGCGTCTCCTGGAGCGGAATCATCAGGCCCTGCATCTGGTGTAATAGTAATCTGTGAGCCACAGGGACTCAGCAATCTCGCACCCTCGCGATCAAGACTATTCAAGCTTATAGGTAAGGCAAGGTAAAATATGAGTGGAGCTGCAGCAAGCGACTAGCAAGTATGGTGGCTAACTTATTCGCAAAAGAGAGCGAGAAGAGGAGGCAAAGCACGAGCGAGAAACTAGAGAACAACCTGCGCAAACATTACTCCAACACCGTGTCCACTTCCCGGACTCCGCCGAGAAGAGGCCATCACGGTAACACACTCAGTTGATTCATTTTAATTAAGTTAAGGTTCAAGTTTTCTACAACCGGACATTAACAAATTCCCATCTGCCCATAACCGCGGGCACGGCTTTCGAAAATTCAATCCCTGCAGGGGAGTCCCAACTTAGCCCATGACAAGCTCTCACGGTCAACGAAGGAATAGACCTCCTCCCAAGACGTTCCGATCAGACTCGGTATCTCGGTAACTCAAGACACTTCGACAGGTTAAAACAAGACCAGCAACACCGCCCGAATGTGCTGACAAATCCCGATAGGAGCTGCACATATCTCGTTCTCAGGGCACACTCAGATGAGACTAGCTACGAGTAAAACCAACCCTCAAGTTTCCCCGAGGTGGCCCCGCAGGCAGCTCAGTTCGGACCAACACTCAGAGGGAGCACTGGCCCGGGGGGGTTAAAATAAGATGACCCTTGGGCTCTGGTAACCCAAGGGAAAAAGAGGCTAGGTGGCGAATGGTAAAACCAAGGTTGGGCATTGCTGGAAAAGCTTTAATCAAGGCGAACTATCAAGGGGTTCCCATTATAACCCAACCTCGTAAGGAACGCAAAATCCGGGAACATAACACCGATATGACGGAAACTAGGGCGGCAAGAGTGGAACAAAACACTAGGCGAGAGGTCGAGCCTTCCACCCTTTACCAAGTATATAGATGCATTAAGATAACATAGCAATGTAATGATATCCCAACAAGTAAATAAATGTTCCAACAAGGAACGGCCTCCAATCTTCACCTGCAACTAGCAACGCTATAAGAGGGGCTGAGCAAAGCGGTAACATAGCCAATCAACGGTTTGCTAGGACAATGGTGGGTTAGAGGTTTGACATGGAAATTTGGGAGGCTTTCAAGCAAGTGGTAGGCATCGTAGCAATGGCATAGCAAAAGAGCGAGCAAACTAGCATAGCAAAGATAGTAGTGATTTCGAGGGTATGATCATCTTGCCTGCACAGTTGTCAGAGTTGACTGGATCCTCGAAAGCAAACTCAATGGGCTCCTCGGTAGCGAACACGTCTCCCGGCACTACCCAAACAAGACAAACAAGCAACAAGGATACAATCAACCACGTGCAAACTCAAACAACACAATGCAAAGATGATATGCTATGCGGGATGCGATGCGGGATGCAAAACGCAAGATATGACAGAAAATGCATGAACCTGGCCTCAACTTGGAATTCCAAGGGTGCCACTGGAAAGATGAGATGAAATCTCTTGAAAACGATATAAAGAACGCCGGAATCGGAGTTACGGTTTGGAAATGGCAAGCATTTCAAAAATGACACCGGTCTGCAATTTATAGTAAGTAGGCATCTAAATGCAACGAAATGAACATGCTACAGCCACCAAACATTACAACAAAATACATGGCAGGGATGCACACAAGATTCTTAACAAAAGTCTAGCACTAAGCTACGGCCAATTCATCCATTAGGAGGTTCAAACAAGCATGGAAAAAACGCAAATGACAACCAGATCTCAGACTTAGTGAAATTAACACTTGTCTGGAATTTCAGATCATATAGCCCTCTTCGGAGCAATAAAACAACATGCTACAGGACCTGAACATGACAAAGAAAGACATGGCATGGAGCTACTCACCAATCTTAACAAAAGTCCCTTAGTGACCTTGAGCCAGAAGGGATCACAAAATATACTAACAAGCACACGAACATAGCAAAAACATAATCAGTTTTCAGACTTAGTGAAAACTGGGACATGCTGAAGCATAACTCACGAAGGCATGTTTACGAGCTCGATGCACTCACCACGGTGCAAGTCATGGCAAGAAAAACATACATCCTTTAAGAAGGCACAAAATACAACCTAGACATGGCAAGCACAATAGCATAGCATGCACGGATCAACTACAATAACATCGGCAAAATCGCAAACAAGTTGATGATCTGCCCAGATTCACAACGAAGCAAAAGTAGAGCTCGATTGACTCAAGCTAGGTTGCTCCATAATTTCAAACAAAGACATGGATGGATAGAGCACTACAATATTAACAAAACTCCCTTACTGATCATCCTCAAAAGAGGCACGGATCAATAGGAAACAACAAGAACATATGGCATCATGAACTAACCAATCCCAGGACTTAGTGAAATCACTAAGTCCCTGAAAACAGAATTAGCAAGTGCACCTCTTTGCAATCTTGCACAAGTCACCACACACATCCTAAAAATACATGGGTTGCACCTCTGGAAAGATGACAAAACCCTTAACAAAACATATGAAGAACTCATGGGCATAGCATGCACACAATAATCATGGCAAAAATGACAAAAGTGCTAAACGGAGTAACAGATCTGACAATTAACTCAAGTAGCCCTCTTCTAACAGCATTTCGGGCATCAAGATGAATTCAAATGAAAATGATGCAATGGAGTGAACTGATGTACTCTCTGAGATGAGCATTTTGATATGCTATATGCATGAATCGGAGCTACGGATGCAAAGTTACGGGGCCTTGAACAGAGCAACTTGGATCAGGAATTCTGGGACTTGGACGAAATTTATACCATGTGCAAAAGTCAACGGGACGAGGATATCCCGGGACGGAGGGAACCGGGCGGTGCGGGGCTGCGTTTGGATGAGATCCCGGTGGATCTCGTCCCGATCCACCGGACCTCATCGGAGAGGACGACGGCGGTCGGAGGGAGGACGCCGGCGGCGGCGGCGACGCGGTCCGGCGATGCGGCCGGAGCCGGCGGGCGGCGCGGCAGCGGCTGGAGGCGGCGGATCCGGCGATGGGCGGTGGGGTGGCTGCCGGCCTTCGGGCGGCGCGGCGAGCTGGGCGGCCGCGGCGGAGTTCGCCGGAGCCGGGATCTGCGGCGGCGCGGCGAAGGCCGAAGGACGCCGGCGAGCGGCGCGGGTGGCGCGCCCGGTCGGCGGCGGGCGGCGGGAGGAGTCGGGCCGGGAGGGCCCCGCCTGGGCCCCGGCGGGCCGGCGCGTGGGTAGACGCGGCGAAGTGGGCGCGGTGGCGGCGCGAATCGCAGAGCGCCATGTGGCGACGGCGGCTGAATCGGACACGTCCGGCCGTCCGGATTTTGTCCGGCGGCTGGAGGAGGAGGGGGACTAGGGTTTCGCCCATGATTTCGGATGGGGGAGATACTTATAGGCATAGAGGGGGCTAGGAGAGTCCAAATGAGGTGCGGTTTTCGGCCACGCGATCGTGATCGAACGCTCTAGGACATGGAGCAGAGTTTGGTGGGTCTTGGGCCAAATTGGAGGGGTGTTGGGCTGTTGGGGAACGTTGCAGAAAACAAAATTTTTCCTACGGTTTCACCAAGATCCATCTAGGAGTTCATCTAGCAACGAGTGATTGGATTGCATCTACATACCTTTGTAGATCATGCACGGAAGCGTTCAAAGAACGGGGATGAGGGAGTCGTACTCGACGTGATCCGAATCACCGGAGATCCTAGCGCCGAACGGACGGCACCTCCGCGTTCAACACACATATGGTCAGCGTAACGTCTCCTTCTTCTTGATCCAGCAAGGGGGAAGGAGAGGTTGAGGGAGATTGCTCCAGCAGCAGCACGACGGCGTGGTGGTGGTGGAGCTGCAGTACTCCGGCAGGGCTTCGCCAAGCTCTATGGAGGAGGAGGAGGTGTTGGAGAGGGAGAGGGAGGCACCAAAGGCGTGGGGTGAGAAGTCCTCCATCTCCTCACTATATATAGGAGGGCCAAGGGGGGGCGCCGGCCCTAGGAGATCCAATCTCCTAGGGGGGTGCGGCCAAGGGGAGGAATCCCTCCTCCCCAAGGCACCTAGGGGTGCCTTCCCCCTTTGGGACTCTTCCCTCCTTGAAACCCTAGGCGCATGGGCCTCTTGGGGATGGTGCCCTTGGCCCATGTAGGCCAAGGCGCACCCACTACAGCCCATGTGCCCCCCCGGGATAGGTGGCCCCACCCGGTGGACCCCCGGGACCCTTCCGGTGGTCCCGGTACAACACCGGTGACCCCGAAACTTGTCCCGATGCCCGAAATAGCACTTCCTATATATAATTCTTTACCTCCGGACCATTCCGGAACTCCTCGTGACGTCCGGGATCTCATCCGGGACTCCGAACAACATTCGGGTTACTGCATATACATATCCTTATAACCCTAGCGTCACCGAACCTTAAGTGTGTAGACCCTACGGGTTCGGGAGACATGTAGACATGACCGAGATCGCTCTCCGGTCAATAACCAACAGCGGGATCTAGATACCCATGTTGGCTCCCACATGCTCCTCGATGATCTCATCGGATGAACCATGATGTCAAGGATTCAAGCAACCCCGTATACAATTCCCTTTGTCAATCGGTATGTTACTTGCCCGAGATTCGATCGTCGGTATCCCAATACCTCGTTCAATCTCGTTACCGGCAAGTCACTTTACTCGTACCGTAATGCATGATCCCATGACCAGACACTTGGTCACTTTGAGCTCATTATGATGATGCATTACCGAGTGGGCCCAGTGATACCTCTCCGTCATATGGAGTGACAAATCCCAGTCTTGATCCGTGTCAAGCCAACAGACACTTTCGGAGATACCCTTAGTATAATTTTATAGTCACCCAGTTACGTTGTGACGTTTGGTACACCCAAAGCACTCCTACGGTATCCGGGAGTTACACGATCTCATGGTCTAAGGAAAAGATACTTGACATTGGAAAACTCTAGCAAACGAACTATACGATCTTATGCTATGTTTAGGATTGGGTCTCCTAATGATGTGATCTCGTTATCAATGACATCTAGTGTCCATAGTCAGGAAACCATGACTATCTGTTGATCAACGAGCTAGTCAACTAGAGGCTTACTAGGGACATGTTGGTGTCTTTTATTCACACATGTATTACGATTTCTGGATAACATAATTATAGCATGAATAAAGACAATTATCATGAACAAGGAAATATAATAATAATGCTTTTATTATTGCCTCTAGGGCATATTTCCAACAGTCTCCCACATGCACTAGAGTCAATAATCTAGTTACATTGTGATGAACCGAACACCCATGGAATTCTGGTGTTGATCATGTTTTGCTCTAGGGAGAGGTTTAGTCAACGGATCTGCTACATTCAGGTCCGTATGTACTTTACAAATATCTATGTCTCCATCTTGAACATTTTCACGAATGGAGTTGAAGCGACGCTTGATGTGCCTTGTCTTCTTGTGAAACCTGGGCTCCTTGGCAAGAGCAATAGCTCCAGTGTTGTCATAGAAGAGCTTGATCGGCCCCGACGCATTGGGTATGACTCCTAGGTCGGTGATGAACTCCTTCACCCAAATTGCTTCATGCGCTGCCTCCGAGCCTGCCATGTACTCCGCTTCACATGTAGATCCCGCCACGACGCTCTGCTTGCAACTGCACCAGCTTACTGCCCCACCATTCAAAATATACACGTATCCGGTTTGTGACTTTGAGTCATCCAGATCTATGTCGAAGCTAGCGTCGACGTAACCCTTTACGACGAGCTCTTCGTCACCTCCATAAACGAGAAACATTTCCTTAGTCCTTTTCAGGTACTTCAGGATATTCTTGACCGCTGTCCAGTGTTCCTTGCCGGGATTACTTTGGTACCTTCCTACCAAACTTACGGCAAGGTTTACATCAGGTCTGGTACACAGCATGGCATACATAATAGAACCTATGGCTGAGGCATAGGGGATGACACTCATCTCTTCTATATCTTCTGCCGTGGTCGGACATTGAGCCGAGCTCAATTTCACACCTTGCAACACAGGCAAGAACCCCTTCTTAGACTGATCCATATTGAACTCTTCAATATCTTATCAAGGTATGTGCTTTGCGAAAGACCTATGAGGCGTCTTGATCTGTCTCTATAGATCTTGATGCCTAATATATAAGCAGCTTCTCCAAGGTCCTTCGTTGAAAAACTCTTATTCGAGTAGGCCTTGATGCTGTCCAAAAGCTCTATATCATTTCCCATCAAAATTATGTCATCTACATATAATATGAGAAATGCTACAGAGCTCCCACTCACTTTCTTGTAAACGCAGGCTTCTCCATAAGTCTGTGTAAACCCAAACGCTTTGATCATCTCATCAAAGCGAATGTTCCAACTCCGAGATACTTGCACCAGCCCATAAATCGAGCGTTGGAGCTTGCACACCTTGTCAGCATCCTTAGGATCGACAAAACCTTCCAGCTACATCATATACAATTCTTCCTTAAGGAAACCATTAAGGAATGCCGTTTTGAGGTCCATTTGCCGTATTTCATAATCATAGAATGCGGCAATCGCTAACATGATTTGGACGGACTTCAGCTTCGCTACCGGTGAGAAAGTCTCATCGTAGTCAACCCCTGGAACTTGTCGATAACCCTTAGCGACAAGGCGAGCTTTATAGATGGTCACATTACCATCCGCGTCTGTCTTCTTCTTAAAGATCCATTTATTTTCTATGGCTCGCCGCTCAACGGGCAAGTCAGTCAAAGTCCATACTTCGTTTTCATACATGGATCCTATCTCGGATTTCATGGCTTCTAGCCATTTGTCGGAATCCGCGCCCGCCATCGCTTCTTCATAGTTCGAAGGTTCACCGTTGTCTAACAACATGATTTCCAAGACAGGGTTGCCGTACCACTCTGGTGTGGAACGTGTCCTTGTGGACCTTCGAATTTCAGTAGGAGCTTGATCAGAAGTATCTTGATCATCATAATTAACTTCCTCTCTTGTCGGTGCAGGCACCTCAGAAACATTTTCTTGAGCTGCGCCATTTTCCGGTTCAAGAGGTAATACTTCATCAAGTTCTACTTTCCTCCCACTTACTTCTTTCGAGAGAAACTCCTTCTCTAGAAAGGATCCATTCTTGGCAACAAAGATCTTGCCTTCGGATCTGAGGTAGAAGGTATACCCAATAGTTACTTTAGGGTATCCTATGAAGACGCATTTTTCTGACTTGGGTTCGAGCTTTTCAGGTTGAAGTTTCCTGACATAAGCATCGCATCCCCAAACTTTTAGAAACGACAGCTTAGGTTTCTTCCCAAACCATAATTCAAACGGTGTCGTCTCAACGGATTTCGACGGAGCCCTATTTAAAGTGAATGCGGCAGTCTCTAAAGCATAGCCCAAAAATATAGCGGTAAATCAGCAAGAGACATCATAGATCGCACCATATCTAATAGAGTGCGATTATGACGTTCGGACACACCATTACGCTGAGGTGTTCCAGGCGGCGTGAGCTGTGAAACTATTCCACATTTTCTTAAGTGTGTGCCAAACTCATGACTCAAGTATTCTCCTCCACGATCTGATCACAGGAACTTGATTTTCCTGTCACGTTGATTCTCAACCTCACTCTGAAATTCCTTGAATTTTTCAAAGGTCTCAGACTTGTGTTTCATTAAGTAGACATACCCATATCTACTCAAGTCATCGGTGAGGGTGAGAACATAACGATAGCCACCGCAAGCCTCAACACTCATTGGACCGCACACATCAGTATGTATGATTTCCAATAAGTTGGTTGCTCGCTCCATTGTTCCTGAGAACGGAGTCTTGGTCATTTTACCCATGAGGCATGGTTCGCACGTGTCAAATGATTCGTAATCAAGAGACTCTAAAAGTCCATCAGCATGGAGCTTCTTCATGCGTTTGACACCTATGTGACCAAGGCGGCAGTGCCACAAGTATGTGGGACTATCATTATCAACCTTACATCTTTTGGTATTCACACTATGAATATGTGTAACATTACGCTCGAGATTCATTAAGAATAAACCATTCACCAACGGAGCATGACCATAAAACATATCTCTCATATAAATAGAACAATCACTATTCTCGGATTTAAATGAGTAGCCATCTCGAATTAAACGAGATCCTGATACAATGTTCATGCTCAAAGCTCGCACTAAATAACAATTATTGAGGTTTAAAACTAATCCCGTAGGTAAATGTAGAGGTAGCGTGCCGACAGCGATCACATCGACCTTGGAACCATTCCCGACGTGCATCGTCACCTCGTCCTTCGCCAGTCTCCGTTTATTCCGCAGCTCCTACTTTGAGTTACAAATGTGAGCAACTGCACCGGTATCAAATACCCAAGAGCTACTACGTGTACTGGTAAGGTACACATCAATCACATGTATATCACATATACCTTTTGTGATGCCGGCCTTCTTGTCCGCTAAGTATTTGGGGCAGTTCCGCTTCCAGTGACCACTTTCCTTGCAATAAAAGCACTGAGTCTCGGGCTTAGGTCCATTCTTTGGCTTCTTCCCGGCAGCTTGCTTGCCGGGCGCGGCAACTCCCTTGTCGTCCTTCTTGAAGGCTTTCTTAACCTTGCCCTTCTTGAACTTAGTGGTTTTATTCACCATCAACACTTGATGTTCCTTTTTGACTTCTACCTCTGCTGATTTCAGCATTGCAAATACCTCAGGAATGGTCTTTTCCATCCCCTCCATATTGAAGTTCATCACAAAGCTCTTGTAGCTCGGTGGAAGCGACTGAAGGATTCTGTCAATGACCGCGTCATCCGGGACATTAACTCCTAGCTGAGTCAAGCGGTTATGCAACCCAGACATAGTGAGTATGTGCTCACTGACAGAACTATTTTCCTCCATCTTACAGCTGAAGAATTTGTCGGAGACTTCATATCTCTCGACCCGGGCATGAGCTTGGAAAACCATTTTCAGCTCTTCGAACATCTCATATGCTCTGTGTCTCTCAAAACGCTTTTGGAGCCCCGGCTCTAAGCTGTAAAGCATGCCGCACTGAACGAGGGAGTAGTCATCGGTACGTGCCTGCCAAGCGTTCATAACGTCTTGTTCTGCAGGGAGAACAGGTGCGTCACCCAGCGGTGCTTGTAGGACATAATCTTTCTTGGCAGCTATGAGGATGATCCTCAAGTTCCGGACCCAGTCCGTGTAGTTGCTGCCATCGTCTTTCAGCTTGGTTTTCTCTAGGAACGCGTTGAAGTTGAGGATTACGTTGGCCATTTGATCTACAAGACATATTTTAAAAATTTTAGACTAAGTTCATGATAATTAAGTTCATCTAATCAAATTATTCAATGAACTCCCACTTAGATAGACATCCCTCCTGTAATCTAAGTATAACATGATCCGAGTTAACTAGGCCGTGTCCGATCATCACGTGAGACGGACTAGTCAACGTCGGTGAACATCTTCATGTTGGTCGTATCTTCTATACGACTCATGCTCGACCTTTCGGTCTTCTGTGTTCTGAGGCCATGTCTGTACATGCTAGGCTCATCAAGTCAACCTAAGTGTTTTGCATGTGTAAATCTGTCTTACACCCGTTGTATGTGAACGTTAGAATCTATCACACCCGATCATCACGTGGCGCTTCGAAACAACGAACTGTCGCAACGGTGACAGTTAGGGGGAACACTTTCTTGAAATTATTATGAGGGATCATCTTATTTACTACCGTCGTTCTAAGCAAACAAGATGCAAAAACATGATAAACATCACATGCAATCAAATAATAATAGTGACATGATATGGCCAATATCACATACTCCTTTGATCTCCATCTTGGGGCTCCATGATCATCTTGTCAGCGGCATGACACCATGATCTCCATCATCATGATCTCCATCATCATGATCTCCATCATCGTGTCTCCATGAAGTTGCTCGCCAACTATTACTTCTATTACTATGGCTAACGCGTTTAGCAATAAAGTAAAGTAATTTACATGGCGTTTCTCAATGACACGCAGGTCATACAAAAAATATAGACAACTCCTATGGCTCCTGCCGGTTGTCATACTCATCGACATGCAAGTCGTGATTCCTATTACAATAGCATGAACATCTCATACATCACATATAGATCATTCATCATTCATCACAACTTTGGCCATATCAAATCACAAAGCACTTGCTGCAAAAACAAGTTAGACGTCCTCTAATTGTTGTTGCAAGTTTTACGTGGCTGAAGTAGGGTTCTAGCAAGAACGTTTTCTTACCTACGTGAAAGCCACAACGTGATTTGTCAACTTCTATTTACCCTTCATAAGGACCCTTTTCGTCGAATCCGCTCCAACTAAAGTAGGAGAGACAGACACCCGCCAGCCACCTTATGCAACTTGTGCATGTTAGTCGGTGGAACCGGTCTCACGTAAGCGTACGTGTAAGGTTGGTCTGGGCCGCTTCATCCCACAATACCGTTGAAGCAAGATAAGACTAGTAGCGGCAAGAAAGTTGACAACATCAATGCCCACAACAAATTGTGTTCTACTCGTGCAAGAGAACTACGCATAAACCTGGCTCTGATACCACTGTTGGGGAACGTTGCAGAAAACAAAAATTTTCCTACGGTTTCACCAAGATCCATCTAGGAGTTCATCTAGCAACGAGTGATCGGATTGCATCTACATACCTTTGTAGATCACACGCGGAAGCGTTCAAAGAACGGGGATGAGGGAGTCGTACTCGACGTGATCTGAATCACCGGAGGTCCTAGCGCCGAACGCACGGCACCTCCGTGTTCAACACACGTACGGTCAGCGTAACGTCTCCTTCTTCTTGATCCAGCAAGGGGGAAGGATAGGTTGAGGGAGATGGCTCCAACAGCAACACGACGGCGTGGTGGTGGTGGAGCTGCAGTACTCCGGCAGGGCTTCGCCAAGCTCTATGGAGGAGGAGGAGGTGTTGGAGAGGGAGAGGGAGGCACCAAAGGCGTGGGGTGAGAAGTCCTCCATCTCCCCACTATATATAGGAGGGCCAAGGGGGGGGGCGCCGGCCCTAGGAGATCCAATCTCCGAGGAGGGTGCGGCCAAGGGGAGGAATCCCTCCTCCCCAAGGCACCTAGGGGTGCCTTCCCCCTTTGGGACTCTTCCCTCCTTGAAACCCTAGGCGCATGGGCCTCTTGGGGCTGGTGCCCTTGGCCCATGTAGGCCAAGGCGCACCCCCTACAGCCCATGTGGCCCCCCGGGATAGGTGGCCCCACCCGGTGGACCCCCGGAACCCTTCCGGTGGTCCCGGTACAATACCGGTGACCCCGAAACTTGTCCCGATGCCCGAAATAGCACTTCCTATATATAATTCTTTACCTCCGGACCATTTCGGAACTCCTCTGATGTCCGGGATCTCATCCGGGACTCCGAAGAACATTCGGGTTACTGCATATACATATCCTTATAACCCTAGCGTCACCGAACCTTAAGTGTGTAGAGCCTACGGGTTCGGGAGACATGTAGACATGACCGAGAGCGCTCTCCGGTCAATAACCAACAGCGGGATCTGGATACCCATGTTGGCTCCCACATGCTCCTCGATGATCTCATCGGATGAACCACGATGTCGAGGATTCAAGCAACCCCGTATACAATTCCCTTTGTCAATCGGTATGTTACTTGCCCGAGATTCGATCGTCGGTATCCCAATACCTCGTTCAATCTCGTTACCGGCAAGTCACTTTACTCGTACCGTAATGCATGATCCCGTGACCAAACACTTGGTCACTTTGAGCTCATTATGATGATGCATTACCGAGTGGGCCTAGTGATACCTCTCCGTCATACGGAGTGACAAATCCCAGTCTTGATCCGTGTCAACCCAACAGACACTTTCGGAGATAACCGTAGTATACCTTTATAGTCACCCAGCTACGTTGTGACGTTTGGTACACCCAAAGCACTTCTACGGTATCCGGGAGTTACATGATCTCATGGTCTAAGGAAAAGATACTTGACATTGGAAAACTCTAGCAAACGAACTATACGATCTTATGCTATGTTTAGGATTGGGTCTTGTCCATCACATCATTCTCCTAATGATGTGATCTCGTTATCAATGACATCCAGTGTCCATAGTCAGGAAACCATGACTATCTGTTGATCAACGAGCTAGTCAACTAGAGGCTTACTAGGGACATGTTGGTGTCTTTTATTCACACATGTATTATGATTTCCGGATAACACAATTATAGCATGAATAAAGACAATTATCATGAACAAGGAAATATAATAATAATGCTTTTATTATTGCCTCTAGGGCATATTTCCAACATGGGCTGCAACACACACGAGGCCTTTTCGGTCCCTCGGTTAACTGTTGGAGTATCAAACGAAGTCCAAATGGTACGAAACTTGACAGGCGGTCTACCGGTAGTAAACCAAGGCCGCTTGGCAAGTCTCGGTCCAATCTGGAAATGTTTAATCCCCACACACGAAAGAAAGCTAGAAAAGACCACCGGAGGAGAACGAAGCGCCGGAATGCAAAATGGACAACGGGGAAATGCTCAAATGCATGAGATGAACACGTATGCAAATGCAATGCACATGATGACATGATATGAGATGCATGACAACGACAACAACACACGGAGACAAAGACCCGAACCCGAGAAAATAAAATAACTTAACGCCGGAAACGGCAAGAGTTGGAGTACAAATTGGGAAAGTTACATCCGGGGTGTTACAACACTCCACCACTACGAAAGGATCTCGTCCCGAGATCTAGGACTGAAAGAACGTCGGGTACTCAGAACGGAGGTGATCCTCGCGTTCCCAGGTAGCTTCATGGTCGGAATGGTGTGACCACTTGACTTTGAGAAATTTGATTGACTTGTTGCGAGTCTTGCATTCAGTCTCTTCAAGAATAGCAACTGGGTGCTCACGATAGGAGAGATCTTCTTGGAGCTCAATGTCCTCGAAGTTGACGGTGCGGTCAGGAGTCTTGAAGCACTTTCGAAGCTGAGAGACATGGAACACGTCATGAACATTTGCAAAGTTTGAAGGAAGCTCGAGTTCATAGGCGAGGTCGCCTCTCTTGCTGACAATCTTGAAAGGTCCCATGTATCTAGGGGCAAGCTTCCCTTTGATACCGAAGCGACGAGTACCTTCCATAAGAGAGACGTGGAGGTAAACATGATCTCCGATCTCAAAAGCCAAATCACGGTGCTTACTATCATAGTAGCTCTTCTGACGGGATTGGGCTGCTTTGAGGTTATCACGAATGACTTTGCACATTTCTTCTGCTTCTGTGATTAAGTCATTACCCAAAAGCTGACGTTCACCGGTTTCAGACCAGTTGAGAGGGGTATGGCACTTCCTGCCATACAGAATTTCAAAAGGGGACTTGCCCGAACTTGCTTGAAAACTGTTGTTATAGGAGAATTCAGCATAAGGAAGACAATCCTCCCACTTCATGCCGAAGGAGATCACACAAGCCCTGAGCATATCTTCAAGAATCTGGTTGACACGCTCGACTTGACCGCTTGTTTGAGGATGGAAAGCTGTGCTGAAACGGATGTTAGTGCCCATTGCCTTCTGAAAAGAATCCCAAAACTTCGAGGTAAAGATGCTGCCATGGTCTGAAGAGATCACTTGAGGAATACCGTGCAGAGAGACAATACGAGAGGTATAGAGTTCCGCCAATTGAGCTGCAGTGATCGACTCTTTGATAGGCAGAAAGTGAGCCACTTTGGTGAGTTTGTCGATGACAACGAGTATAGCATTATGGCCACGCTTGGACTTAGGAAACCTAGTCACGAAGTCCATTTCAATATGGTCAAACTTCCATTCTGGAATGGCAAGAGGTTGGAGGAGACCAGCTAGCCTTTGGTGTTCTGCCTTCACTCTTCTGCAGACATCACATTCATTCACGAATTGAGCGATCTCGCGCTTCATTCGAGTCCACCAATAAGCTTGCTTAAGGTCCTGATACATCTTCGTGCTCCCAGGGTGGATGGAGAGGAGAGAATTGTGAGCCTCGTTCATGATCACTTTATGAAGGTCACCTTTGGGCACAACAATACGATCCTCGAAGAAGAGAGTGTCCTTGTCATCAAGGCGGTAGCACTTGTACTTGGACTGACTCTTGGCAATCCCAATCTTCACCTTTTTCACCATAGCATCAAGAAGCTGGGCTTGGCGAATCTGGTCTTCTAAGGTAGGAGAGACTTGAAGGTTGGCGAGGAATCCTTGAGGAACAACTTGCAGATTAAGTTTGCGGAAAGCTTCACAAAGCTCGGGTTGATAAGGCTTGAGAATCAGACTGTTGCAGTAGGCCTTTCTGCTCAAAGCGTCAGCAATCACATTGGCCTTGCCTGGAGTATACTCAATACTCGGATTATACTCTTGAATCATTTCGATCCATCGAGTTTGCCTGAGGTTGAGATTAGGCTGAGTGAAGATGTACTTGAGACTCTTGTGATCAGTGAAAATGTCCACTTTTCTTCCCAATAGAAGATGTCTCCAAGTCAAAAGAGCATGCACAACTGCCGCCAACTCGAGATCATGAGTGGGGTAGTTCTTCTCATTAGGCTTCAACTGGCGAGATGTATAAGCAACCACTTTCTTCTCTTGAATCAATACTGCGCCAAGACCTTGGAGAGAGGCATCACAAAAGACCTCATACGGCTTGGATTCATCAGGTGGAGTCAGAACTGGAGCAGTGATCAACTTCTCTTTCAAAGTGTTGAAAGCAATATCGCACTCCGGAGACCAAACGTACTTCACGTGCTTCTGAAGAAGATTAGAGAGAGGCTTCGCGATCTTGGAAAAGTTTTCAACGAATCTTCGGCAATAGCTTGCGAGACCGAGAAAACTGCGGAGTTGCTTCACGTTCTGAGGAGGTTCCCAATTCACAATTGCAGACACCTTCTCAGGATTCATGGCAATGCCCTTGGCAGAGATGATATGACCAAGATAAAGAACCTCATCGAGCCAAAATTCACACTTGGAGAACTTGGCGTAGAACTGGTGTTCCCTCAGCTTGTCGAGAACCAAACGCAAGTGCTTGGCATGATCTTCCTTGTTCTTCGAGAAAACCAGAATGTCATCGAGATAGACCAAAACGAAGTCATTGGTGTAGGCGTTGAAGATGAAGTTCATCATGCGAGAGAACGTCGGAGGAGCATTGGCGAGGCCAAAAGACATGACAGTGTATTCATATGAACCAAAGCTTGTTCTGAATGCTGTCTTGGGAATATCTTCTTCACGAATGCGAATCTGGTGATAACCCATACGGAGATCAAGCTTGGAGAATTCTTGGGCACCTTTGAGTTGTTCGAATAGCTCATTGATGTTGGGAAGTGGGTATTTGTTCTTGATGGTCTTCTTGTTCACTGGACGGTAATCAACACAAAGTCGGTCCGTTCCATCCTTCTTCTTCACAAAAAGAACACCACAACCCCACGGAGAAGAACTAGGCCGGATGAGACCCATTTTCTCTTGCATATCAAGTTGCTTCTTCAGCTCTTTCAACTCTTCAGGTCCGAGCTTGTACGGACGTTTGCACACAGGTTCCTTACCAGGCTCAAGATCAATAACGAATTCAACTGGCCGGTGCGGAGGCATTCCTGGGAGCTCTTCTGGAAAGACGTCTTGATATATGCAAACGACTGGAATTTGCGAGATAGCATCCAGTTCACCCTTCTCATTGAGAGAAAACAGACGAATGGTATTATCCCGAGCGGCAAAGACAATTACATCCTCAGACGAATGAGTCAATTGAATCTGCCTGGCAGCACAATCAAGATGTGCCTTGTGCTTAGAAAGCCAATCCATTCTGAGAATAAGATCAATATCCGAGTTACCAAGAACAATTGGGGAAGAAAGGAACTTGAAATCACCCACCAAGATAGAAATATCCGGAACCATCAAACTAGAACTCAGACGCTTAGTCGGAGAGACGACTTGCATAGCTCTAGGTAAAGCCTTAGTACTAAAATTGTTCTCTGATGCAAATGGGAATGACATGAAGGAATGCGATGCACCAGAGTCAAAAAGAACTTTTGCGGGAATATCATTAACATGAAGGTTACCCATGATCACATCTGACAAGTCCTCTGCCTGAGCTGCATTCATCAAATTGACCTTGGCGTGCTTGGGGTTATGCTTGACCACAGCTGTACTTGCCGATCTGACAGGAGGAGGAGGAGGAAGACGCCTCTGGTTGAAACATTTGTTGGCATAGTGACCCTTCTGTTGGCACTTGTTGCACGTGACCTCTGAAAGCGGACGGTGATACGAAGCACTCGATCTTGGAACTTGAGACGAAGTCTTGTTCTGAAAGCCAGGGTTGGGTGGGTGGGAAGAACCACTGCCACCTTTGCTCTTCTGCTGATACGGCTGATGGAACGGAGGAGGAGGAAGCCAAAACTTCTGCTGCTTGGCCACTTGAGTAGAGGGAGAAGGAGTAACATCTCTGACTCGCTTCTTGGAAGCATCACACCTCAACTGAGCAGCCTCTTGCTTCAGTGCCATGTTGTAGAACTCATCGTATCTCAAGGGCTCAAAGAGAACAAGAGAGAGCTGAATTTCTTCTCTGAGACCACCCCTGAACTGATATATCATGCTCTTCTCATCAGGGACGTCCTGCTTGGCAAAGCGGGCGAGCTTCTGGAACAACTTGTTGTAGTCATAGACAGACAAAGAGCCTTGCTTCAGATTGCGGAATTCCTCATGCTTGCTTTCAACCATGCTCTGCGGAATATGATGAGCTCGAAAATCTCGACGGAAATTATCCCAAGTGATAACACGTCCACCTCTGGAGTCCTTGTACTGCTGGAACCATTCTGCAGCTTGATCTTTGAGTTGGAAGGAAGCGAACTTGACAAAGTCCTCAGGCCTGACGTTGCTGCACTCGAAATGCTTACAAAGATCCACAAGCCAATCGTCAGCATCGGTTGCCTCAACACAATTGCTGAAAGTCTTTGGCCCGTTAGCAAGAAACTGGTTGAGTGTAGCAAAGTGACTCTGATTGCTGCCTTGATTCCCTTGACTGCCTTGATTGCGCTCTTGAAGAATTTGCATGATCAGCTGTGTGTTTGCATTGGTTGCGGCCAGCACAGCTTGCCATGCCTTTGGAGGAGGTGGGGGTGGTGGCGGATCAGGATTCGGAGTCGTGCGCATTGGAGGAGCCATCCTGAAGAGGTTGACCACCATTAGCACATTGACAGAAAAATATTGAAGCTGAATCCAACGGAATGAAAATTGCAACATATAGTCTTCACATCCGAACAAAATGAACGAATGCATTCCTCTTGAAATGGTCACATATCCATAAATTGAGAAGCCACGTAGAATTAAGGCAAAGAAATAAATCAACAAGGTACAGATCAAGAACGAATAATTGGTAAGAAATCCCAATCTCAAACCAATATCCGTGGAAGAAGAACTAGAGCTACTAGAATTCCCACCTATGAAACTCCCGAACCTTTCCGGTTATGCAATCAGGTGTTGGGGATACAGGGGAAGCATAATATCTCACCCAAACTAACAATTCCTACATCCAGCTGTATCCATCCTTCAACACATAACCAAGAAACCTTCGGAAACCATCTACCTCAACCTTCGAAAAGCATCCGTTATACAAGTTATGGCGATACTCCCGAACTCCCGCCCCAGTACTGGGTGGCGTCGAGGTTATCTCACTAACGAACTGCATAAAAGAGATTTTCGATGTCGGCGTACTAGACTCAGGTATTCCAGAACTGTAACGATAAAATTATGATGACAACACCTCAGAGCTCAACTCCCCGGGACACTTCCACTAAACCCCTGACAGGAGGCACCAACTCAATGTTCTCATCATAAAACCATCAGAACGATTCCAAGATACCCGCGTGATCCTAAAATTTTTTTTAGTGAAATTTGAGAAGAGAAGAGTCAAAACTCTACATCAGGATGCCTTACCAGAGCGATGAGGAGACTGGGAAGTAAAAATAATTCCTAAACTCTCCGATATATAATTCCTAAAGACTCAAAACATTTTTCTAGACACAACTCGGCCGCTAAAAACAATCAAGCAATGGGGCTCCTAAGGTCAGGGAAGGCTCTGATTACCAACTTGTAACACCCTCGATGCGACTATAGCTCCCACGTGTCGAGGCACGACTTAGAGACATAATCGCATTGAAGGCATATGTCGCAAGTTAGGCAATCTTCACAACATCCCATGTAATATAATGATGAAAGGGAAGATAACATAGTTGGCTTACACTCGCCACGTCAATCAAGTACATAAATAACATTACATCAACCATACACTCATGGCCCGACTACGGCGCCAAAATAAAAGAGAACCCAACATGCGACACCGGTCCCGTTCACCCCCAACTGGGCACCACTACTGATCGTCGGGAAAGGAAACATAGTATCGTTGAGAGTCTTCGTCGAACTCCCACTTGAGCCCGTACGCGTCTCCTGGAGCGGAATCATCAGGCCCTGCATCTGGTGTAATAGTAATCTGTGAGCCACAGGGACTCAGCAATCTCGCACCCTCGCGATCAAGACTATTCAAGCTTATAGGTAAGGCAAGGTAAAATATGAGTGGAGCTGCAGCAAGCGACTAGCAAGTATGGTGGCTAACTTATTCGCAAAAGAGAGCGAGAAGAGGAGGCAAAGCACGAGCGAGAAACTAGAAAACAACCTGCGCAAACATTACTCCAACACCGTGTCCACTTCCCGGACTCCGCCGAGAAGAGGCCATCACGGTAACACACTCAGTTGATTCATTTTAATTAAGTTAAGGTTCAAGTTGTCTACAACCGGACATTAACAAATTCCCATCTGCCCATAACCGCGGGCACGGCTTTCGAAAGTTCAATCCCTGCAGGGGAGTCCCAACTTAGCACATGACAAGCTCTCACGGTCAACAAAGGAATAGACCTCCTCCCAAGACGTTCCGATCAGACTCGGTATCTCGGTAACTCAAGACACTTCGACAGGTTAAAACAAGACCAG